>NC_069503.1:846261416-846561416 GCF_027579735.1 Bombina bombina
TACCTAGATATATATATATATATATATATATATATATACATGATTATATATAGGTATAGATATTTACAGATATACACTCACTGTCCACTTTATTAGGTACACCTGTTCAATTGCTTGGTAACACAAATTGCTAATCAGTCAGTCACATGGCAGCAACTCAATGCATTTAGGCATCTAGACGTGGTGAAGATGACTTGCTGAAGAAAGGGGAAAAATATAAAATATCCAGTGAGCGGCAGTTGTGTGGACAAAAATGCCTTGTTGATGCTAGAGGGCAAAGGAGAATGGGCAGACTGGTTTGAGATGATAGAAAGGCAACAGTAGCTTAAGTAACCACTCATTACAACCAAGGTATGCAGAATACATCTCTGAACACATAATATGTCGAACCTTGAAGCAGATGGGCTACAGCAGCAGAAGACCACACTGGGTGCCACTCTTGTCAGCTAAGAACAGGAAACTGAGACTACAATTTGCACAGGCTCACCAAAATTGGACAATAGAAGATTGGAAAAACATTGCCTGGTCTGATGAGTCTCGATTTCAGCTGCAACATTTAGATGGTAGAGTCAGAATTTGACGTAAACAACATGAAAGCATGGATCCATCCTACTTGAGTATTGTTGCTGACCATGTCCATCCCTTTATGACTACAGTATACCCATCTTCTGATGGCTACTTCCAGGAGGATAATGCACCATGTCGCAAAGCTCTAATCATCTCAAACTGGTTTCTCAAACAGTTCACTGTACTCCAATGGCCTCCACAGTCACCAGATCTCAATCCAATAGAGTACCTTTGGTGGAACAGGAGATTTGCATCATGTATGTGCAGCCGACAATTGGGATGGGGAGAGGATTAGTCTTAAATCCAATCCATTCAATATAATATGGATATTGAGTATAAATTTATTTTTATTTTTATGTCATCTTTGTTACTTGGTGCAGACCCTTAACAATGAATTTATTTGAAGAAAAAAGAGAGAAATACACAAAAGGGAAATAATCAAATCCTTTCTAAAAGTAAGGGGATACAGAACTCTTTAAATATTGAAACAAAGTATCCATTTATTCTCAATCATATAAATACCACTCAGGTATGGGTAGTTTCCCATGTGAAGCAAACCAAAGCATTAATATACGTGAATTTCAGTGTTTTACCTTAACACATACATATATCACATTTCACAGTAATAATATCAAATGTTTGCTCATTATATATCCCTTTAAGACCATATGCACCTATCCTTAGGTATGAATCAGACAGTCCATCCTTAAAGATACAAAATAACCATTACTGCTTGTTGTTACAGACAGTTTATCATTCCTAATGTATTCCTTTTGGATTGTCCATCCTGAACATCATTGAATATAATGCAGACTTTTTAACTTCCAAGAAGCCAAAATCCCAACACAACCTCTAGAGTCGTGTTTTAAATAAGCATTACGCTCATTTAGGCCATACAAAGCCTTCTGTGGGAGCCAGACTGTGCCGCAAACGACAGTGGTAAAAACCGCACTCCAGGTCAAGCCGCACTTACAAAACTTGTTCCGCTTACCGGATCTGTTCCCACCTCTTATAGTCAGGAGCCATCACCACCCTCATAGGCACGCACACCGCAACCACCATGGATACTTCACCTGCTTCTCTCACATACAGGTTACTCCGGACCCTCGGCGGATCTTACCCAGTGTGCGACGTCATCACTCTCTGCTCTCTGCTACCAGGTGTGTTGTTTCCAGGCAATTGAAGCGGCTAAAACAGAGTCTGTCTTATTAAGTATCATTAAGTATCAAGGATGTGCATCTCATGTGCCAGACATGCCAAAGATAGTGTCCTTTAGGTCTTTACAAAGAATAAACAAACAAAGCCAACACCATATACGTTTCACCCCTTTGCAATAATCAAATGGGGCCTCATTAGGGCTGTATTGCTTAACACCTGTGTTTCTTACTTTATATACCTTAAGCCCAACCCTTTTTAACACATTGCATCTTTCTCTCTCTTAAAGGGATAATTTCCAAACTTCAGTGTTTAAACTAACTCGTTTCAAATATATTATTATAGCAATGGATATGAAAGGCATATATAAATATCCTATAATTTCATCTATTTCTTACAACTGGGACATAAGAATTAATTTTTTTTTTAAAACACCATTTTTTCAAAACAATTTATGCTTATTTATACACATAATTATTGTCTTGTCCTTAGCTTGAAAATCCACCTTGCCTCATTCTGTAGCAGTGTTCTGTCTAGGTCACCTCCCCAACCATGGGGGTCCCCTTTGTCAATCGCCACAAACTTTAAAGAAGCAGTCTCACTGTTATGAAAAGAGGCAAGGAGGCCGATTTACCATATGTCTGTCGGACCAGATTCGACAGTGCCGATCAGGTCCGACAGACATCGCTGAATACGGAGAGCAATATGCTCTCCGTATTCAGCATTGCGCCAGCAGCTCACAAGAGCTGCTGGTGCAACACCGCCCCCTGCAGACTCGCAGCCAATGGGCCGCCAGCAGGGAGGTGTCAATCAACCTGATCAACCTCATCAGAGCAGGCCGACAGGGTTATGGAGCAGCAGTCTTTCGACCGCTGCTCCATAACTTGTGTTTCTGGTGAGTCTGAAGACTCGCCAGAAACACGGGCCCTCAAGCTCCATCCGGAGTTTGATAGATGGGCCTCAAAGTGTCTTGCAACATTTGTATCCCTTTTGTTTGTTACATCATCTCTATGTTCCTGAATTCTGTCTTTAATAAACCTTCTAGTTTTTCCTATGTAAAATTTGGGACAGGAACAGTGCAGCATATAGATAACCCCTGTGGAGTCACAGTTCATAAAGAACCTAATATCATAAATCTTATGACCATTGCCCTGAAAGATTTTACTTCTCTCTATATAGGTGCAATTAACACATTTACCACAGGAGTGGCTGCCTTTCACTTCCTATCCTTTCTAAGCCAGTCTGATATATAGGGGCTCCTAGTGAATCTGCTTTTCACTAGCTTGTCTCTAAGGCTGGGAGCTTTTCTTGCAGTTAATAAAGGGAAATTTCCCCTACACCTTCCAATTTATTATCCAATTGCAAAATGTGCCAATTATTTTTTAATACAAATCTCAAATCCTCCCATTTGTTATTGTATGTAGTAATTATCCACTCTTTACTTTAGATCTTTTCACCATAGAGCAGGTTATCTCTACTTGTGTAGTGCCACAGAGAAAATAGGCCAATGCATAGATGTTGTCTTATGTCCCTTCTTTTCCACCCTCCCCTCATATATCAAGGATACAGCAGATTTGCTGAAAAAACAAGATGGTATAAAGGTTTCAGACAATACTACAATATCATATTTAGATGTAGAAAGCCTCTATTCCTCAATTCCCCATGATATAGGTATCAATGCAATCAAGTCCTTTTTGGACACCAAAGACACAAAGACACACTGACTTTGTAATCCGTTTGTTGAGGTTTTTTCTTGAAAACAATGTTTTCTCTTTTGATAATAGGATATACAGGCAGAACAGAGGCACAGCTATGGAGGCAGTTTGTGCACCAACCTATGCGTGTCTCCATCTGGGTGCTTGGGAAATGTCCGATGTGTTTGAGAAACATAGCTGTGCCTTTGATCAGTATGTATTGATTTGGATGCCGTATGTGGATGATATTCTGGTACTCGGGGATGGTCCAGAAGAGCTACTTAGAATGTTTGTCAATGACCTTAATAAGAATGAACAAAATATATTTCTGACTTTAGAAACCAGTCTTACAGAATCTTTCATTCCTAGACATTAAAATCAGGAAGGTAGTAGGAGTCATTATGACAGAGAACTACCATAAACGGACAGCAACAAACAGCATATTTGAGGCCTCTAGTTCACACCCACCTGCATTGACTAAAGGCATCCTGATAGGGCAGTTTCTGAGACTCAAAATAAACTGCTCATCAACTGCTAAGTTTGAGATACATGCAACAAGTATGCAACATAGATTCTACAAAAGAGGGTATTCTAAGAAATGTGCGAAAAAAGCTCCGACGAGCAAGAAACATAAGTAGAGATAACCTGCTCTATTGTGAAAAGTAAAGAGCGGATAATAAGGTTTATTACTACATACAATATCAAATGGGAGGATCTGAGAATTATATTAAAAAATAATTGGCATATTTTGCAATTGGATGAGAAATTGTAAGGTGTAGGGGGAAATTTCCCATTATTAACAGCAAGAAAAGCTCTCAGCCCTTGGGATAAGCTAGCGAAAAGCAGATTCCCCTATATGTCAGACTGGCTGAGAAAGGATAGGGCAGTGAAAGGCAGCCATCCCTGTGGTAAATGTGTTTATTACACCTATATAGAGAGAAGTAAAATCTTTCTGGGCAATGGTCATGAGATTTATGATATTTGATTCTTTATGAACTGTGACTCCACAGGGGTTATCTATATGCTGCACTGTTCCTGTCCCAAATTTTAC
This sequence comes from Bombina bombina, assembly GCF_027579735.1. Classification (NCBI taxonomy): domain Eukaryota; kingdom Metazoa; phylum Chordata; class Amphibia; order Anura; family Bombinatoridae; genus Bombina; species Bombina bombina. Next base: position 846,265,884 of record NC_069503.1, read on the forward strand.
ATAGGAAAAACTAGAAGGTTTCTTAAAGGGACACTGAACCCAAATTTTTTATTTCATGATTCAGATAGAGCATGTAATTATAAGCAACTTTCTAATTTACTTCTATTATCAATTTTTCTTCGTTCTCTTGCTATCTTTATTTGAAAAAGAAGATATCTAAGCTAAGGAGCCAGCAAAGTTTTGATTCAGACCATGGACAGCACTTTTTTATTGGTGTTGTCCAATCAGCAAAGACAACCCAGGTTATTTATCAAAATGGGCCGGCATCTAAACTTACATTCTTGCTTTTCAAATAAACATACCAAGAGAATAAAGAACATTTGATAATAGGAGTTAATTAGAAAGTTGCTTAAAATTGCATGCTCTATCTGAATCACAAAATAAAAAATTTGGTTACAGTGTCCCTTTAAAGATATAATACAGGAACATAGACATGATGTAAAAAACAAAAGGGATACAAATGTTACAAGACACTTTGCCTCTTTTCATAACAGTGAGATTGCTTCTTTGAAGTTTGTGGCATTTGACAAAGGGGACCCCCATGGTAGGGGAGGTGATAAAATGGACATTGCCTGCTTTGTATAATAGGAAATAATTATGTGTATAAATAAGTATACATTGTTTTGAAAAAATGTTGTTTCAAAAAAGGAATTCTTATGTCCCAGTTGTAAGAAATAGATTGAAATTATGGGATATTTGCATATGCCTTTCATATCCATTGCTATAATAATATATTTGAGACAAGTTAGTTTAAACACTAAAGTTTGGAAATTATCCCTTTAGGAGAGAGAAAGATGTAATATGTTAAAAATGGTTGGGCTTAAGGTATATAACGTAAGAAACACAGGTGTTAAAGCGATAGTAAACCCCAAAATTTTATTTTATGATTCAGATAGAACATAAAATTTTAAACAACTTTCCAATTTAATTCTATTATCAAATTTTCTTCATTCTCTTGTCATCCATTGCTGAAGGGACAGCATTGCACTACTGACAGGAAGCTGAAAATATCTATTTAGCCAATCAAAAGAGACAGGCACCAATTAGCAGCCGCTCCCACTGGTGTATGATATGTGTGTATTACATTTTTAACAAGGGATACTAAGAGAATGAAGAACATTTGAAAATAGAAGTGAATTTAAAAGTTTCTTAAAATGACATACTCTATCTGAATCATGCAAGTTTAATTTTGACTTTCCTATCCCTTTAAGCAATACAGCCCTGATGAGGCTCCATTTTATTATTGCAAAGGGGTGAAACGTATATGGGGTTTGGCTTTCTTTGTTTGTTCTTTGCACTATCTTTGGCATGTCTGGCACATGAGATGCACATCCTTGATACTTAATAAGACAGACTCTGTTTTAGCTGCTGATGTGGGAAAAGGATTTGCCTTAAGCGTTTTTCACTATCACGCTTCAAGTGCCTGGAAACAACACACCTGGTAGCATAGAGCGATGATGCCACACACCGGGTAAGATCCGCAGAGGGTCCGGAGTAACCTGTATGTGAGAGAAGCAGGTGAAATCTCCATGGTGGCTGCGGTGTGCGTGCCTATAAGGGTGGTGATGGCTCCTGACTATAAGAGGTGGCAACAGATCCGGTAAGCGGAACAAGTTTTGTAAGTGCGGCTTGACCTGGAGTGCAGAGTGGTCTGACTCCCACAGAAGGCTTTGCATGGCCTAAATGAGCGGAATGCTTGTTTAAAACACCGCTCTAGAGGTTTATGAGCCCCATAAAAAGTTGGGATTTTGGCTTCTTGGAAGTTAAAAAGTCTGCATTATATTCCATGATGTTTAGGATGGACAATCCATTCATGCCTAAGGATAGGTGCATATGGTCTTAAAGAGACATATAATGAGCATGCATTTGATATTATTACTGTGAAATGTGATATATGCATGTGTTAAGGTAAAACACTGAAATTCACATATATTAACGTTTTGGTTTGCTTCACATGGAAATCTACCCATACCTGAGTGGTATTTATATGATTGAGAATAAATGGATACTTTGTTTCAATATTTAAAGAGTGCTGTATTCCCTTACTTTTAGAAAGGATTTGAATATTTCTCTTTTGCGTATTTTTCTCTCTTTTTTTTTTAAAATATATATATACATATATATACAGTCGTATGCAAAAGTTTAGGCACCCCTGACAATTTCCATGATTTTCATTTATAAATAATTGGGTGTTTGGATCAGCAATTTCATTTTGATCTATCAAATAACTGAAGACCACAGTAATATTTCAGTAGTGAAATTAGGTTTACTGGATTAACAGAAAATGTGCAATATGCATCCAAACGAAATTAGACAGGTGCATAAATTTGGGCACCCTTGTCATTTTGTTGATTTGCATACCTGTAACTACCTAGCACTGATTAATTGGAACACACAATTGGATTGGTGAGCCCATTAAGTCTTGAACTTCATAGACAGGTGCATCCAATCATGAGAAAAGGTATTTAAGGTGGCTAATTGCAAGTTGCTGTTCTCTTTGACTCTCCTCTGAAGAGTGGCAACATAGGGGCCTCAAAACAACTCTCAAATGACCTGAAAACAAAGATTGTTCAACACTATGATTTAGGGGAAGGCTACAAAAAGCTATTGCAGAGATTTAAGCTGTCAGTGTCCACTGTGAGGAACATAGTGAGGAAATGGAAGACCACAGGCACAGTTCTTGTTAAGGCCAGAAGCGGCAGGCTAAGAAAAATATTGGAGAGGCAAAGGCAAAGGATGGTGAGAACAGTCAAAAACAGTCCGCAGACCACCTCCAAAGACCTACAACATCATCTTGCTGCAGATGGTGTCACTGTGCATCGCTCAACAATTCAGCGCACTTTGCACAAGGAGAAGCTGTATGGGAGAGTGATGCGGAAGAAGCCTTTTCTGCACACATGGCACAAACAGAGTCGCTTGAGGTATGCAAAGTTGCAAACGCACCTTTGTTCAAGGCAACTTCATTTTGAAAATAGATGCTGTGGACTTATAAAACAAAGATTCAGTTATTTGGTCATAATAAGGGGCATCATTCATGGTGGCAAAAGAACACAGCGTTCCAAGACAAACACTTGCTACCCCCAGTAAAATTTGGTAGATGTTCCATTATGCTGTGGGGCTGTGTGGCCAGTGCCGGTACTGGGAATCTTGTTAAAGTTGAGGGTTGCATTGATTCCACTCAATATCAGCAGGTACTTGAGAATAATGTTGAGGAATCAGTCACAAAGTTGAAGTTACGCCGGGGCTGGATATTTCAACAAGTCAACGACCCAAAACACTGCTCAAAATCTACTCTGGCATTTATGCAGAGGAACAAGTACAATGTTTTGGAATGGCCATCCCAGTCCCCAGACCTGAATATCATTGAAAATCTGTGGGGTGATTTGAAGCAGGCTGTCCATGCTCGACAACCATCAAACCTAACAGAACTGGAGATGTTTTGCAGGGAGGAATGGTCCAAAATACCTTCATCCAGAATCCAGACACTGATTACAGGCTACAGGAAGTGTCTAGATGCTGTTATTTCTGCTAAAGGATTCTTTACTAAATATTGATGTGTCCTTTAGCTATTTGATAGATCAAGATGAAATTGCTGATCCAAACACCCAATTATTTATAAGTGAAAATAATAGAAATTGTCAGGGGTGCCTAAACTTTTGCATGCAACTGTATATATATATATATAAACAGTCATTGGTGGTACAGCACTCTTAGTAATCTGAATATAATGCTTCTGCCCGGGGTGCACTTTAAGAATAATATACACAGTTCAAAAAGGAAAGGCACTCACCGGGTCTTGTTGGTCTGAGGATGAGGGAAACCTTGAAACATCACTGTAATAAAAAAATATTGTCTACATTTCAAGACCTGGAGAGTGCCTTTCCTTTTTGAACTGTGTACAGGTGGCCCTCGTTTTACAATGGTTCAATTTACACCGTTTCAGAATAACAACCTTTTTTTCCAGTCATGTGACTGCTATTGAAAAGCATTGAGAAGCAGTGCATTTATTAAAATAGCCAGTAGGTGGAGCTGTCCGCTTGTGTTGCAGCAAAGCCAAGCAAGCTGAAATTAATCAGTTTACCCAGACCTGAGCTATCGAGCAGATTTCAAAGGAACAAGATCTTCCTGTCTATAAATCAGTCCAGATTGGAATGCATAGAAAGAACTGTTTGCAGAAAAATGCAAGTGAAGTCTATGTTGTGTGATTATTTTATTAGGTTTATAATGCTGTTTAACAAAGGTTTTTGTTCATTTAACTTAGTTTAATTATATATTCTGTGTTGTGTGATCATTTTATTAGGTTTATAATGCTGTTTAGCATTTAAAGTCTTCATTTCAAAGCTTTAAAAATAATGTATTAGGTGTTACTTATGACAATTTTGAGAGGGCCCTGGAATCTAACTCCCTCACTTCCCATTGACTTACATTATAAACTGGGTTTCAATTTACAATGGTTTCGATTTACAACCATTCCTTCTGGAACCTAACCCCAGCGTAAACTGAGGGCTACCCAGGGCCGCCATCAGGGGGTGACAGGGGTGACTCCTGTCAGGGGCCCAATGGGCCAGGGGGGCCCCATGAGGCAAGAACTAAAAAAAAAAATTTTTTTTTTTTAAATTTTGGCAGCCACCAGTGGGTACTACAGCAGAGTGCTAATTGAGCATGGGAAATGTATTACAAGGAGTAAAGTATTAGCATTAAACCACTATTCACAGTGTGAGACAGACTTGGCACTTTGTTTGTACAGTGTGTGCCTGAGTCACACGGAAGATCACTTTCATTTGCAGAGAAGGTAGGACTTACTTAGCAAATGTTTTTTTATTTCTTTGTGCAATTTCGGATTGTAACTTCAGTATGGTAGTAGTTATATGGTGGGGCCAGGGGTCCATAAAAAACACATTTTTTTTTAGCAGCAGTGTATTTATGATTATTTGACAATTCTATATTTAAAACCATGCAGAAATGTTTCCTCCTCAATACACAAATGGTAGGTGCCCTTTTGGCAGATATGTATATATATATATATATATATATATATATATATATATATATATAAAAAATGCATGTCACACACTGTTGATTTAGGGGATGCAAGGTGCATAAATGTTTCCTCCTGTGAGTGTTTCTGTGGGTGTCTGTGTTTGTCTTTGTGCTTTGATTTGTGTCTCTATGAGTGTGTATGTGTTTTTTTTTTCTGTGGGAATCTCTGTGAGGGTGGGTGTGTATGTCTTTGTGCATTTTCTGTGGATGTCTGTGAGGGTGTGTGCATATGTCTTTGAGCTTTTTCTATGGGTGTCTCTGTGAGGGTGTGTGTATGTTTTGTCTTTGTGTATTTTCCCTGGATGCCTCTGTGAGGGTTGGTGTGTATGTCTGTTTTCTGTGGATGTCTCTGTGAAGGTGTGTGTGTGTATGTATGTATGTATGTATGTATGTATGTCTGTGTTTTCTGTGGATGTCTCTGTGATGGTGTGTGTTTTCTGTGGGTGTCTCCGTGAGGGTGTGTGTATGTCTTTGTGTGTTTTCTGTGGGTGTCTCTGTGTGTGTGTATGTCTTTGTGTATTTTCTAAGGCTGTCTCTGTCGGTGTTTCCTTGGGTGTATGTGTAAGTTTGAGTTTGTCTGTGTATGTGTGTCCATTGTCTGTTCCTTTTTAGGACATTTTAGCCTTACTACTGATTATTCACATCTTTCTACAGACTTTGAGACTAAGGAGACCTTTACGGAAGTCACCTAATCCACCATATAACCTTTAAATTATTGTTTAGGCAGTTCAGGGCCCTTCCTTTCAGCTACTGCATGCTGTTGGCATCTTCCTTTACAAAAAGATAATAAGAACTCCATATTTTGTTTTCTAAATCTCCTTTTTTTACAAAGCTGAAGTCTACCTCATTACTTGTCAGATCAATGTAAACAAGTGCTGAGTGTCTATTTGGGTGTCTGTGTCTGAGTGTGTTTCTTTGCGTGTCTGCTAGAGTGTCTATATGTGAATCCTTATGTGTGAGTGTGTGTGTGTGTGTTTCAGTGTGTGAGTGTGTCTGTGTGTTTGTATGTTACTACCTTTACAACATTTCCAAGTTTAAATAGACACTTAAGAATAAAGTGCATATATACGTTTTAGTCACTTGGTCAAAAATTGCACATGTCAAAGGGGGGGGCCCTGATCAATGGTTAAGTCAGGGGCCCCAAAATTTCTAGTGGCGGCCCTGGGGCTACCTGTATATATATATATATATATATATATATATATATATATATATATAGTAGTAGACGATTTCCAGTTCAGCCCACCAATAGCCAACTCGCCTGGGTGCAATGATATACCATCAAAATAGAAAACAAGAGAATGCACTCTCAGGGCTTTTTCACAAAAACCAATTTAATGGAACGTTTTCGGGGTTCACAACCCCTTCATCAGCATACAAAACAAACAAATTTCATCTCATTTATAGTGTTACATACAAATTAAATCACACCAACCTTAGTGTCTCTCCAAAAAAGTGCGCCAATTTTTCGAGCTTGGAACGCATCTTGCGTTCCACAGTGCTATCCGAAACCGGAAGTTACATTATCTCACTTCCGGTTTACGGATTCCATAAACAAACGTAAATTTAATAATGAAATTGTATATATATATATGCATTGTGTGGCTGTTTTAGGGTCCCAGGTATTGGAAAGGACCTTGACGTGGTACCTGGGCTTGTCCCATTTGGACAGATGCGGTAACTAACCTTTCCATTTTTGCTTTTAAATCTTAGCTGTGAGCATGTAAGTGAGTGCTGGACTTTCTTTGTGTGTTGCATTAATTTGTTTTGTAATTTTCCCTATGGTTCTTGCACCCAGACCTGTCTGCGGTTAACTGCCTGTGACTCTGGGGACAGCGCAGCTTCCTGTGAGTGCCCGTAAAGCACCCAGGGCTGAGCATGTTACAGGGTCATGGGATGTGTACCCGGTCCGGTAAATGAGAGTGCAGTCCCTTTCCGTGTTTTGTATATGTCTGGGGTGATTACATAAGCATGGGCACCCTTCCCTAGTTCCCAGTTTGTTTGGGTTTGAGAGCTTGCATTGTGTGGCTGTTTTAGGGTCCCAGGTATTGGAAAGGACCTTGACGTGGTCCATGTGCTTGTCCCATTTGGACAGATGCGGTAACTAACCTTTCCATTTTTGCTTTTATATCTTAGCTGTGAGCATGTAAGTGAGTGCTAAACTTTCTTTGTGTGTTATATATATATATATATATATATATATATATATATATATATATATATATATATATATATAGATAGATAGATAGATAGATAGATAGATAGATAGATGATAGATAGATAGATGATAGATAGATATAGATATATATAGATACACACACATACATGAAAACATAACTTAGTATCTAATAATATCCAGCAGGGGGAGCTGGATTCCTATATGATCTAATAGATTGGTTAATTTTACATTTCAATTTTGCGTGCACATTTTAATTCGTATCTGCTTTATTGTCTTCGATAAAAACGAAGTCATTTATATCATGGTTAATTTAGCAAGTCAGACATCTTCACGCTACTTTCATAGTTACTTTTTTCCCCATTTTGCCTTTATTGCCATTCGTACAACCGTGTTATGTAACTAATGATCCTTGATCCGCTATGATCCCAGAGTGCATGTGTATAGGATAATATAGGGTTTTGCTGATTATGAAATGCTAATGTATTAAGAATCCCGTATGGATATACAATTTAGCATCCTAAGACACACACAGCAGCCTGCATGACCCGGTCAGGTTGCTGTTCAGGGGGTGTGTCACCATCAAGTCTACTCACTCTGCGAGGCACTGAGCCAGTGGCTGTTGCTTTGTTTTCTAGCACTGACAGGAGCTCTGGGAGCCAAAGGGGGAAGCAGCGTTGAGCAGAGGCATTAGTGTCTGGGACAGAGCTCCACTAAGCTAGACAAGTGGGATCCCTTCACACTGGATGGATCTTTTTTTAAGAGGATCACAAGGGACCATGGAGAGGACTAAAAACAGCAACCTTAGACCTGTCTGCTCCTGGGTATCATTGGGACTTTGGGGATTTGTAGTTTTGTCTGTCTGTGTGCACAGGGTCTGCAGCCAGGAATCAGCAGGTGCAGGCACTGGATTCAGTCTTCAGCCTCCTTATTTTAACCTGGCAGAGGGAGCCAAGATCAAAGCAACAGCCACTTGTGGGGAGGAGGAAAGTGCCCCCGGACCCTGGGGGGGAGAAATCCCCCCTCAGCCCAGGACGGACCTGTACTGTAAGCTGGTGGGAGGACCTACTGACTCTGTCAATCCCGGGCACAGCATACAGGTACCGAGTACAGACACATCTATCACTGCCCTCTCTGCTTCTGTATCCCAGATATGTTACAGTTCACCAGCCCCTCTGCCACCCACACTGTGCTGGATATTTTGTGCTCCCCTTTGCATTGGGTGAAGTTGGCAAAAGGGAAACTAACTTGTCCATTGTATCGTGTTAGAGATCAAATATAATTTGCTATCACTACATAACTTGATATGAGAATTTATCCACATCTAAGATATTGTTTTTATATTCCATAGCGTGTAGTTGTTTAATACTTGAGTGATACTTTTTTATTTCACAACCTTTTTGCTAAAATTTGTAGATAATTTTAATTCCACAACAATTCTACTTACATTTCTCCAGAACTACATTCAGTAACATTGTTGGCAAATAATATCCCACAACATATTTGTATAGGTAAAATATTTCACTTAGCTTTTAGTTTGTATTTCTTGTGCAAAGCAGATAGTTGTGAGACTAACACAAAGTTTCCCTACTTGGGTAACAGCAGTATTTTAGAGATCTGTATTATGTACAGTAGATATTTTACTGATATTATGACAGGACTATCTTTAAATAACCTTATCTCTGCTTTTACTGACACAGGCTAAACTGCTGGGTTTAGACATTATAAACATGTTGGTTATCTCTGGAATTTCATTTTGTGCTCATTTTCATACTGTGATTACAGTGAATATCCATCTCTGTGAAGTGGTTCTCAGCTGGGTATATGGGCACAATAATGTGTCCCAACACCTGTTTTAAGGTGCCTCAGAAAGGCTGGTGGAAAAAGTGAGAGAGGATTATTGAAGATTATTTTTTAAAAAAAAGCTAAATATTGAGTAAATTAACATGTGCACTTGTTTTGGGTTCATTAAAGGTATAGAAATGTCACAATTTAAATATGTATGAGTCCATTTCAATTTGAATAGAAACATTTTTGCAACATACTACCATTAGCAGAAATGTTTCTTGTAAAAGTTGTGACTGTTTTCCAACGGCATACGCACATATTCTCTGAGGGCCTGTATTCAAACACTACATATTCTCAGTCAGCAGTGGTTTTTATGACACAAATTGTCTTCACTGAAGCAATACACACCACCAAATTTGAATGCTAGTGCACAGTCCCTCAGAGCATATGTGCGTGATAACTTTTACTAGAAGCATTTCTGCTAATGGAAATATATTGCAAACATGTTACTATGCTAAATTGAAATGTACCCTTGCACATTTAATGTTTGACCTTTCTATCCCTTTGAACTGCTGGATGCACCTACAATACAATGGTTATTACACACTTTTCAGTTGTTTTTCCTCCTGTACCTGAAACTCACTTCAGAGGCTTTCTATTATTTTAACTCTTTCCAGGCACCTGCTGATGAAATGGTATCTTTTCATAACTGGCGCCACCATCTTTGTGCTTACGTTTTCTTTCCCCCTTTAACAGATGTGGTGCACATTCACGGTTCAGTGACGTTGCTTGCTTTATCACAGCTGTATTGTGCACGTTAGGTTAGGACACACACTATAGAGCAAGATGGTTACATTTGTGCATACTTGTTAGTACATTTAATATAAAGTGATTATAGGACAATGCAGTCTCTGCAGAAATGTACAGCTCCCTTCCAGCTGATTAGTGGCAATAACCACGAAACAGCTGTCCTGGGATTGGTCTGAATCACTGTACTAACCCTAGCTAAGCTTAGAAGCTGTGTAATGCAGCGATGCTATAGCATAAAGGGAGTCTGCCTTAAAAAGCAGGCTAGAAATAAAAAAGTGAGTCATTGTGAACCTCATTTGCATATCTTCCCCCAGAGTCCTTTGCTGCATTGGAAACAGTGTAATCAGAGAGTTTCTGGGGTATAAACAAGTCTTCTGACTTGTTTAGATTTGTAAATGGTTTACACAATGAGTTATTTTCTCTACATTTTGGATTTAGTGGAGGATTTTAAACTCACTTTTCGCCTCCCCATATTTTAAATACAGTATATATATATATATATATATATATATATATATATATATATATATATATATATATATATATATATATATATATCTATATATCACAAAAAAAGAGAACAGCACTCCTGAGATAGAACAAAAGTTAGAATAACTTCCATGCCTGTTCATTTCAATTGCAACTCAGGGTGCGTGTTCTTTTAGCACACGTTGATGCCTTTCCACAGAGAAAAAATATCCTGTAGCATATCAGTCTGAACCTTGTTCAGAGAAGAATTGCCTGGTATTTCGGCGCTGGACTGTGATTGGGCAGGATCAGACTGATATGCTACAGAATATTTTTTCTCTGTGAAGGGGCATAATGTGCAAAAAGAACACACACCCTGAGTTGCAAATATAAATGAACAGGCATGGAAGTTATTCTAGCTTTTGTTATATCTCAGGAGTGCTGTTCTCTTTTTTTCACACACACACACACATATATATATATATGCATTGAAGCCTTTAGCAGCGAAGTAGCTGAAAATTTGTAAAATCATATTTATGCAATATTCATATTTAAACAAATTGTTTAACTGTGTATTTACTGTAAATATTTTAAGTTCCAATGTTCTTTACATAAGTAAATATGTTCTATGTATTTATAAATAGGTATTCATATATATATATATATATGGTAAAAAGAAGATGCGCTAAAAGAAGCTACCACCACTCAGTATGATAAAACAACAATATATTAGACAATAGACATGATTATAAAACGACCACCAGTGGTTAGTAAACTATGCAAGAATGAGCTCAATTATCTAAAAAGAGCTATGTTACAAATGATAAACCAATTTACATATTAATAAAAACAATATACAATAAAAACATCTCAATAAGAGACTCAAATGAGATGTGGTGTGGTGAGAGAGGCTGATATTTAGCACCACTTGAAAGAGTCGTGTATACAACGATACAAAGAATAAAGTCTCTTTTGCAACTTTCAGTGACTCTGTTGCTAAATTTTAGCTTGTTTGCTCCGTATTATAGGAGGTGATGTTATCAAGTAATGACTCACTGCTCCGGTATCGCTAGTGTTATCAAAGAGAAAACAGTACCTTTATGTTGGATAATGTTCAATAGGACTGGCCGGTGTACTTTACCACTTGATCCGTTGGTCTGTTTGTGGCAGCACAATTCGCTCTAGTATCACTCGGTTGGTCCATAGTCAGCCACTGTACCTCCGAATTCTGGCTTCCTTCCGCATCTAGCGGTCACATGGGGTGAGCCAATTTGAAGCAGTATTTTTGCCGCCAGATTTGAACTAAAAAACTTGGTATCGTCTTCTTTGTAAATCAAATAATGATCCCAGTTGATTCTTCTCAGAGCGCTCTGATACTAGGTGACTGGGAGTTGTGGAAGGTGTGCATCTACACATTTCAGCCTTTGTTATGGCCTTTATCAAGATGCTTTCATATAAGATGATTCATATATATATATATATATGTGTATATATCCATACACCTATACAGAAATACCATGAAATACCATGAGATATACATAGAAAGATGTGTTTATGAATTAATAGAACATATTCTATTCATATTTCATGTCAGGTTAGCGCACTTGAGAAAATGTGATCGGATTTGTGTGCAAGTAAGGGTGTTAGTTTTTATTTCACGCTCTATTAAAGTCTATGGAAAATACGTTAATGAGGTCACGATATTCGGATCTTCGGCTTTTTGCACACATTGGGTTAGTGTTTGTGCAACTCAACTCAAAATACCCATGCTACCCAACAAGTGCAATAAGCCTCCGTCTAGCGAAGTTAATGCACTTGCGGGAGCGCAAACTTCTTGCTTTATTTTTCACACTGTGTCTGTCCAGCAGAAAATATTATCTTTACATTATTTCTGCTGTTTAAAGAATTATCATCATATATGTAATTTGAAAAAATATTGGGCTTCCTATTTCCTTTTTTTAAACTTTTTTTCCAACTCAACTCGCATCTCTATTGCCAAGGAATTTGATCTAAATATAATGTACTTTTTTACTGTGCATGAATAAATGAATGTAAAAAATAGAATTCATGCCAAGCTTTGCAATTTTTTTATACAGATCTTTGTTTGATTTATTGAATGTTTAACAATGGGTCAGTTGTAAATATGATATGAATCAACCTGTCACAGGATAGCCACATCCAATAATTCTGTGAATGGAACTCATTCACCTGTTGCTGCATATTTATACTGTAGGATATATTGTAGGGATGTATGAGAAACACTTCAATATCCCATCAATATAGTTCCTATGTTATGTCTAGGCTTCAAATACAACTGGTTTATAAAGGGTAAGGTATAAGGTTCACTTCCAGCTAAATGTTACCATTTACATTACAACTGATTTAGCCTTAGGTTTTTAGCTATGTCTAGTATTAGCAATTTAGCTATTGTTAGGGCTAGGGATGTGACTAGGGTTAGGGATTAGGCCTTAGTGAGGGCTGCATTAATGGTTAGGGTTTAATTTAGGACTAGTGTTTAACTTATGTTAGGGTATGGACTAGGGTTAGGGTTAATTCCATAGCTGCCAATGAGGGATGCAAAGTTCTTTTTCAAGTGTCTAGCACAGTTTTATTCTTTAACTTAGTTAAAGGGTCCATAATAGTAAAAAAAAAATACACAATCTAATTCATTACAGGCTTTTAAGGCAACAGTCAAATCCAATGTAGCTGGAGCCTAGTTATATTGTAACATTTTTACTTTCACCTTTTAAGCACAATAGTAAGATGGAGAGGGACAATAGCTCGTTTTATACAAATAAACACACACAACACGCATACATACATATATACACACACACAACACACATACACAGACACACACATATAAATACATATATACACACACACATAAATACATATATGCACAAAAACATAAACATATATATATACGCAACAACACACACACACATAAAAACATATACACAAACACATAAATACATATACACACACATAAATACATAAATATATACACACACATATATATATATATATATATATATACACACACATAAATACATATATACACACAACACCCATACACACACATAAATACATATATACACACAAACACACACACATACACACACACACATACACTCATATACATACATAAATACACACACATATATATACATACACACATACACACAGTTTTACCAAAAATTTGCTAGGTATTCTACAGATATGCAAGTGTCATCGAATGTACATGACAGAAAGGCAGTTATGTACAAATTGTGCTTTATCCTACCCTACAGAAGCCGAAAAGCTAATTCTGTAACCTGAAAATAAGACAGCACACTTTTAAAACAAAAAACAAGAGGCGTCTAAAATTCCTTTAATAAATATTTTACTTTCATGTTAAGTATTACAGATTTACAGGGCTTGTAGTGGGTTTAGGTAGATAATTAATAGATAGCACAACACATTAGGTATAGATAAACTTCTGTAAATTTTATTTGGGGTCATTCAAATGAATTAAACTGATGCCAATGAGATTGAATGATGTGCTTTAGTAAAACATAATTAATCACCATAATCCATGAAACCATTCACAAAATAACATGAAACACCAATAACATTTATCATGGCTGCAAGAAATGCTTTCATAAGATTTCGGCATTAAAGGGACAGTAAAGTCAAAATGAAACTTAAAGGGACACTGAACCTAATGTTTTCTTTTGTGATTCAGATAGAGCATGCAATTTTAAGCAACTTTCTAATTTACTCCAATTATCACATTTTCTTCGTTCTCTTGCTATCTTCATTTGAAAAAGAAAGCATCTAAGTTTTTTTTTCTTCGTTCAGAACTCTTAATAGCACATTTTTATTGGTGGATGAATTTATCCACCAATAAGCAAGGACAACCCAGGTTGGTCACCAAAAATGGGCCGGCATCTAAACTTACATTTTTGCATTTCAAATAAAGATACCAAGAGAATGAAGAAAATTTGATAATAGGAGTAAATTAAAAAGTTGCTTAAAATTTCATGCTCTATTTGAATCACGAAAGAAAACATTTGGGTTCAGTGTCCCTTTAAAGGGATATGAAACTAAAATATATTTTGTGTGATTCAGACAGAGCATACACTGTGTGTGTCACCTTCTGGTGCCAGCGGGAGGTGTGGGAGGGAAACCGGGAGGCGGGTGGGTGGTACAGCGGCAGAGAGAGTGCGTGGGATGGACCCTACACTGCAGAAAAATAAATAAAGGGAGAGGGAGGGATGGGCAGCTACACTACAGACAAAAGGTGGGGTGGAGGCCCTAGTTAGCAATCGTCGGAGGGGGGACCACTACACTAAAGAATTAAAAAAAAAATATATAAGAATTTATGGGTACTGGCAGACAGCTGCCAGTACTAAAGATGGCCACAATTAGTGGAAGGGGGAGGGTTAAAGAGCTATTTGGGGGGATAAGTGAGGTGGGAGGGTTGAAGAGGATCACTACACTGAAGAAAAAAAAAAAAAAAAAATATATATATATATATATATAAATATTAATTAAAACAAAACAAAAAACTAAACTGGATTCTGGCAGACTGTCTGCCAGTACATAAGATGGTGGTAACCAGTGTGGGGGGGGGGGATGCGGGAGAGAGGCGAGCTATTTGGGAGGGATCGGGGAGTAGGAGGTGTCAGGTGGGAGGGTAATCTCTACACTAAAGCTAATCTTACAAGATACCTGATTAACCCCTTAACTGCTGGGAATAATAGAAGTATGGTTCACAGCTCCAATTAGTGGCATTCTTATTACCAAAAAGCAAAGGCAAAGCCATGTATGTCTGCTATTTCTGAACAAAGGGGATCCCAGAGAAGGTTTTACAATCATTTGTGTCATGATTGCACAAGCAGTATGTAAATAAATTCAGTGAGAAATCCAAAGTTTGTGAAGAAGTTAAAAAAATGTATATGATCGCATTTGGCGGGGAAATAATGGCATAATATATGCCAAAAATGGGCCAAAAACCCCCCACAAGGCTCTATTTCTGTTATGGAGTGATAGCAAAAATGCTAAAAAATCCCTGATATTTGAGGCAAGTTCTTCTCTGAAAATCCTGATAGCAAAGGGGTTAAATTGATTGTTTAGAGCAGTGGTTCTCAACTTAAGTGACCTCAAGGCCCGGTAAGTTTTAGCCGGACCTAAAAGGGTTTTCCCTCCGGCTTTGGATGTTATCTCGGTCCCGTTGTTTCGTGCAGGCTTGTGTATGGTACTTTCAACCTTGAAACTTCCTGGTCTTTGGTATAGCTGCCTTGGTGTCTCACCGCAGTATGGTAGTCCAATCTGGATCTTGTCTCTCACTGTGTTAGATGAAGTATGGCAAAGAAAAAGAAAGAGTACATAGTGTGATACTGTATAGATAAAAATTTATTTTAAACAATACAGAAATAGGAAATGCACTCATATGTCTAAACCTCAATCAATATGAGGTAAGTAGAGGTATGTAGATATATTTTTATACACCTTAAGCAGGTGTTGCGTTCTTACAACTGTGAGGTTGGTACGTGGTAGCAAATTGTAAATGGTTCCCAATGGTCTCATAATATATCCCAATGGTACCTTTGTAGTAAAGTTCACTAGGTGATAGTCACAGTTCACTAAGTGATAGCCACAGTTAGTAGAGAAATGGTAAAGGATTCCTACTAGTTCTGAGACCTGCTGCTGAAATAATTGAGGCAGCTGCAATCTCTGCTAGAGTGAACAGTGTCTGTCTTAAAACATGATATCTTTACACCTGATATCCAATAAAAACAAGTGATGTGATAGAAATACAATCCTGAAGCTTTCAGAAGCAGGTGTCAGTGGGATCCCTATATATATATATATATATATATATATATATATATATATATACAGTTTACTCATACACATTTGTGTCAGGTTGTTTATACATACACATTGGTGTCAGTGGCCTTAATTATATGTCATTGGTGTCAGTGGACTTACCTGTGAGCCAATGCTTCCCGCTCTGCACGCCATCCACCGCTACTACCCTCTCACAGTGCATCGCCAACCGCTACACGCTCACAGTGCGCAAACAGACATGCACAGTGGCACTCTGACAGGCCCATCCGAAATATTGGAAATATGTAAAGGCGGGCCTGCCAGAGCGACCAGTAGGCCCGGCTGTTGAGAAACACTGGTTTAGAGCATGGCATTTTAAACAACTTTCCAATTGACTTTTATAATCCATTTTACTTAGTTCTCTTGGTATCCTTTGTTAAATAGTAATCCTAGGTGAGCTCATAAGAGTGCAAGTGTCTTACATCATCTGGCAGTAGTGCTTGCAAGATTGTTTATAGCAATTTTATATTTATAATTACAAGCATCGCTGCAAAAGACTACTATAGACACCTGCACATTCCTAAGCTCCTATCAGTCATTAGTCTTCATCAAAGAATACCAAAAAGAATAAAGCAAATAATAGAATAGAAGTAAGTTGGAAAGTTTTCTAATATTGCATGCCATATCTAAATCATAAAAGTTTAATTTTGACTTAAATGCCCATTTAAATTAAGTTTTAACATATCCTTTACTCAGGACTAGAACATTATTCATATGTGGTAATGTGTTAAAAATAGCTGGAATTCTGGTGGAATTTGTATAAATAATTTAGTAGTACCTAATATCATATTTAAAG
The DNA here is from genome assembly GCF_027579735.1 of Bombina bombina. NCBI lineage: Eukaryota > Metazoa > Chordata > Amphibia > Anura > Bombinatoridae > Bombina > Bombina bombina. The sequence continues at coordinate 846,282,839 of NC_069503.1, forward strand.
GGACAGTAAACACCATAATTTTTGTTGTTTAAAAAGGTAGAAAATCCCTTTATTACCCATTCCTCAGTTTTGCATAACCAACACAGTTATATTAATATACTTTTTACCTCTGTGATTACCTTGTATCTAAGCCTCTGCAAACTGCACCCTTATTTCAGTTCTTTTGACGGACTTGCATTTTTAGCCAATCAATGCTGACTCCTAGGAGCTTCACATGCCTGAGCTCAATGTTATCTATATGAAACACATGAACGAACGCCCTCTAGTGGTGAAAAACTGTCAAAATGCTTTCAGATTAGAGGCGGCTTTCAAGGTCTAAGAAATTAGCATATGAACCTCCTAGGTTTAGCTTTCAAGTAGGAATACCAAGAGAACAAAGCAAAATTGGTAATTAAAGGTAATTGGAAAGTCGTTTAAAATTACATGCCCTATTTAAATCATGAAAGTTTTTTTTTACTTAACTGTCCATTTAAGGACTTTAGGATTTCCTCACAAGACATAATTGATGCTACAATCTATGACTGTTTTCATTTTAGCACTTATGTTCAGATTCAAAGGGAAGAAAAAAATAGTATATATTTATATATTAATTGTAGATTCATTTATTTGCATGATATTTAAAAAAGTATTTGAAGGAGCAAATATCTGTTCAATATGTATTTGGGTGGAACTATTTACTAAGCTCCGATAAGGTGTGTAAAAGCACTCATATAAGATAAATATCTTCAAATATTTATCACTTAGAGGATGTTGGTCTTATGAGATCATCTGGCCTCAAGTAAGGATGAACAAGGCATAAATATAGTATGAAAGACCTTGTATCTTATTTTAATCCATATTAACATTGCATTAGATATATTGATATCACAATTATATGCTGTAATCTTTTGATTTTGAAGGTATCATATTTAGACAGATAACCTGATTGAAATTACTTTATCTTAATCCTTGTAAATGTTCTCATATATCAATGAAATTGATCCACTAATTTTGTAACAAAATAAATACATGATTTAATAAATAGAAGAGAGTCATTTCAAGGAAAAAGGGGGTAATTCTAGGACTAGAGATAATGATTTGGAAGTTGGAAGGCAATAGATTCAGGAGTAATGAAGAAACATTACAATAAATGGGTAAACTGATACATGGAAAATCCGTCTTCCAGATTTGGTAATGAAAATAACTGTACTCGTGATTAGCTATGCCAACATTTTATACATGAGAAGTACGGATGGGCCTAGAAGAAAAATATGTAATCAGCATGTACTCATATACTATTTGTTGCCTTACAAGTGTAGTCATTCTTAAAGGGACAGTCAAGTCCCAAAAAAAACTTTCATGATTCAGATAGGGCATGTAATTTTAAACAACTTTACAATTTACTTTTATCACCAATTTTGCTTTGTTCTCTTGGTATTCTTAGTTGAAAGCTAAACCTAGGAGGTTCATATGCTAATTTCTTAGACCTTGAAAGCCGCCTCTAATCTAAATTAATTTTGATAGTTTTTCACCACTAGAGGGCATTAGTTCATGTATTTCATATAGATCACATTGAGGTCATGCACGTGAATTTACCATGGAGACAGCTAGACTGCAAGTCTGTCGAAAAAACTGAAATAAGTGGGCAGTCTGCTGAAGCTTAGATACAAGGTAATTACAGAGGTAAAACGTGTATAATTTTAACTGTGTTTGTTATGGAAAACTGGGGAATTGTTAATTAAGGGATTATCTATCTTTTTAAACAACAACAATTCTGGTATTAACTGTCCCTTTAACCAGGGTACTGGGAAACAATAACATGCGGGGTATTACAGTGTGATAGGGCTTGGCCAATATTGCCTTTATTCATATTATTCATATGTTCTTAACTACACTTACAGCTTGACATATTACTATCATGTTTATAACTCTTTTGTTTTAGCGGTTAATAGTGTATGCTTTTTATATATGCTTTTATGCTCAATAGCCTAATGCCGGCATCTTTTTACATTGTATTTCTTTAGCCTATTACTTTAGACTGTTTTCTCCTTATTGCTTTTTATATACACTATTGTATACTAACACTTTTTGTATTAAAGGGACAGTCAACACCAGAATTTTTTTTGTTTAAAAAGATAGATAATCCCTTTATTACCCATTCCCCAGTTTTGCAAAACCATCACTGTTATATTAATACACTTTTTACTTCTGTGACTAACTTGTATCTAAGCATCTTCTGACCGCCCCTAATCACATGACTTTTAGTTATTATCTATTGACTTGCATTTTAGCCAAATAGTGCAGTGTCTGCCACTAGCCACGGGCATGATCACAATGCTATCTATATGGCCTACATGAGCTTGCTCTCCCCTGCTGTGAAAAGTAAATAAAATAGAGGCAGTCTTCAAGGGCTTAGAAATTATCATATGCACCTTCCTAGGTTTGCTTTCAAAGTCACAAAGAAGAAGCAGCACCAACCAGTAGTTTCCAACAGATTTATTCGTGCAATATGCACAGTGAACAGCCAGACCAACAAACAGCAACGTTTCGGACTTAGTCCTTAATCATGCATAGTTACACCTGGAGATCATGCAGCTTAAATATACCTGTAAACCCCACCCATTCCTTTAAACACCTTTGACATACTGAATGTTAGCACCCTCTAGTGGTCAAATAAATAAAAAAAATTATCTAACAGAATATAAAAAGTCAGGTTAAACACATATTGCTCCTAACAAATCTGAAAACAAAAATACATTTTAAACATATTGAACATATTAAAAACTTTGTAAGACAATCAATAAATCATATACTCTAGAGACATAGAGACCAATCCAGTTCTCTATTCATACCTTTTGGATGCATGGTATCTAATCTATTGATCCAATAGGCCTCCCTAATTTTTAGTCTCTTGGCTCTATTGCCCCCCCGCCTAACGTGTCCTACTTGTTCTAATATCTGGAACCTCAATTGAGTCAAACTGTGACCTACGGACAAGAAATGGTTGGCCACTGGGGCATCTAACTTTTCTGTTCTGATGCTACTCTTGTGTTGGGTCATCCTTTCACGTACTGTAAGGGTGGTCTCGCCCACATACCCCAATCCACAAGGACATTTAATATAGTATACAGCAAAATCTGTGTTACATGTAAAGTGTCCCCTAATCTCAAATCTTTTCCCGGTTCCAGAATGGCTGAAAAAAGAGCCCTTAATCATGTTATTGCAGTTTGAACAGCCAAGGCAAGGAAAGCAGCCCAGATTTTTACCTCCAATGTACTTCTGCACCATTGTCCTAGATGGACCAATGTCAGCATGAACCAACAAATCTTTCAAATTTCTCCCCCTCTTAAATGCAGGCATAGGTGGTTCTTTGAATTCAGGTACATTAGGGTTATATGTTTTTAAAATGTGCCAATGTTTAGAAATTATCCTATTTATCTTATTACTCAACTTGGAATACTGACTTACAAAAATTAACCTGTTAGGCCTTTCTTTCTTTTTGACCTCTTCCTGTGGCAGTAAATCTTGTATTGGGATTGCCTTTACATTTTCAATCTCCTTTTGAATTAGGGCTAATAATGGATAACCCCTAACCTTAAAACGGTCACCCATCTCTTCCAATCTCTGTTCTACAGGACCTGTTTCAGAGACAATCCTTTTCACCCTAAGGAGTTGACTTCTTGGAAGTGACCTAATCAAGGACGGGGGATGCATGCTATTGTAATGAAGAAGGGTGTTGCAATCTGTTGCTTTCTTATGTAGATCAACTACAAGACCCTGGTTACTTTTAAGTACCCTGGTGTCAAGGAACACAACACTCTCCTCACTACAAACCAGCTTAAATTTAATGTGACAAGTAGCAGAGTTAAGTTCATTAACAAATTCCTCAAGGGTTCCAATGTCGCCCAGCCATACGCCAAAAATGTCGTCTATATAGCGCCACCAAGTGGCAGCATATTTTAAAAATAATGGATTATTATAGACAAAATACTCCTCATACATATTCATGTATATATTGGCGTATGTAGGGGCGACATTGGAACCCATGGCTGTGCCTTGGAGCTGCAAATAATAATAATCTTCAAAAAGAAAATAATTACACCTCAGGATAATACTCAATAGTTGCAAGATAAATTCCCTATGTTGGGTATTGTATCTCTCATCCTGACACATAATCTTGTTTACAGCGCCAATACCAGCTTCATGTGTAATGGATGTATATAATGAAGTGACATCCAAACTAAAGAGGATTCCTTTAGTATTCTCAATTGGTACACTCTGTAGTTTTTTCAAAAAGTCCCCTGTATCTTTGATGACGGAACTAGAGTTAACATATGGTCTTAAAGATTTATCTAAAAAAATAGATGCATTTGATAGTAACGACCCCATGCCTGCCACTATAGGACGGCCCGGAGGGGCCGTGGCACTCTTATGTACCTTGGGGAGAGTGTAAAGGACAGGGGTAATATCCTCTGTATTTAGAAGGAACTGTTCAGTATCTTTGTCAATAATGCCTAATTTAACAGCTCTCTGTACACAGAATGTAATTTCCTTTTTGATTTTAAAAAAGGGGTTATAATCCAACCTTTGGTATACATCCTTATCAGACAATTGGGAATAAATTTCATTAACATAGTATTGCTTATCAAGGAGCACTGCTGCTCCACCCTTATCAGCCCCTTTAATGACCAATGATTTATTGTTCCTAAGTTTATCTAATGCTTCTTTCTCATTTACAGACAAACTACCCCTTTTATCCTTATTCTCTTTATGCATCTGACCATGTTTATAAAGTGTCAACACATCTCTTTCTACCAATTTCATAAATGTTTGTACCCCTGCATTAACTTGTGCTGGTGTGAAAGTGCTTTTTTTAGTTAGCCCCAAACTTTTCAAATTTAACTTCTGATTTTGCATGCACACAGTAGAGGTCTGACCTCTGATACTACATTCAGAAATGTCTGCAAAAAAACTTTTTAATTTCGCTAATCTAAAGAAGCGGTACAGATCTTTACGTATTGCAAAAGTATCAAAGTCCTGTTGTGGACAAAACGACAGTCCTTTATCGAGTAGTGACAGTTCATCATTAGTAAGGTATACCTGGCTAAGGTTCATCAAGGTTTGTTGCCCCTGCGGGTCATCACCCGCTTCTCCTCTGCCGATGTCATTTTCTTCTTGGACTCCGCTGTTTTTCTTACCACGGTGGCGTCTGCCCCCTCTGCGGCAGCGTGTACCTCCATGTCGGAGTCCCCCGAAGCTGAACCCGATGAAGAGCCCTGGGTGCTGGAGCGGCCACTCATCCTGCGCGCACGCCTGCGCCTGTTACCGGAAGTGCCACCGGAAGTGCCCCCGGTACGTCTACCGGACTCCCCGGAACAACGATACATAGTTCCGGACACATAGTCCTCTTCATCCCTGGCAAATTTTGTCTTTTTTCTTTCTTGAATCACCCCTTTCAACTCGGTCAGCTGAAGTTCCAAAGAGGAGGTAAGTTTATCCAAATCTTCAATAGATAAACTGTTAGCCAATTCATTCTTCATACCTTCGATTTGATGTTTTTGGCTCTCAATCTCCATCTGGAGGTATTCCACTGTGAGGACAATCAAATCAAATGAACACTTATTCAGCACCCTTTCAAACTTTTGACAGTACTCAAGGTTATCTTTCATGAGAGTAGGGCGAGTGCTCATGCGAAGCCCCCTGGGAATACGTTTCACTCGATGATACTCAGCCAGAGTCACAGCATGTAATTCAAAGGCAACATGCTTCTTTTGCAAATATTCGAGCTTCTTACTGATAGATTGGGTGGGTGAAGATTTTAAAAAGTCTCTGGAGCCACGGATCAATGTAGTAATCCGTGCAGCCTCCAAATCAGTATACCCAAAGGTCTTTGGCTCTGTATTTTCCACATTCTGTTCCATGGTTACTCAGTGCAAGGAAAAGTGCATTAACAAGTAACACAACAAACCAAATATCCAGCACCTGAAAGTAACAAGGTGTGCACGCTTCAGGAATACTGCACTGTACTCCACACAATATAAAGTCACAAAGAAGAAGCAGCACCAACCAGTAGTTTCCAACAGGTCTTTTTTCTTTCTTGAATCACCCCTTTCAACTCGGTCAGCTGAAGTTCCAAAGAGGAGGTAAGTTTATCCAAATCTTCAATAGATAAACTGTTAGCCAATTCATTCTTCATACCTTCGATTTGATGTTTTTGGCTCTCAATCTCCATCTGGAGGTATTCCACTGTGAGGACAATCAAATCAAATGAACACTTATTCAGCACTCTTTCAAACTTTTGACAGTACTCAAGGTTATCTTTCATGAGAGTAGGGCGAGTGCTCATGCGAAGCCCCCTGGGAATACATTTCACTCGATGATACTCAGCCAGAGTCACAGCATGTAATTCAAAGGCAACATGCTTCTTTTGCAAATATTCCAGCTTCTTACTGATAGATTGGGTGGGTGAAGATTTTAAAAAGTCTCTGGAGCCACGGATCAATGTAGTAATCCGTGCAGCCTCCAAATCAGTATACCCAAAGGTCTTTGGCTCTGTATTTTCCACATTCTGTTCCATGGTTACTCAGTGCAAGGAAAAGTGCATTAACAAGAAAAATTTTTTTATATGACCACTAGAGGGTGCTAACATTCAGTATGTCAAAGGTGTTTAAAGCAATGGGTGTGGTTTACAGGTATATTTAAGCTGCATGATCTCCAGGTGTAACTATGCATGATTAAGGACTAAGTCCGAAACGTTGCTGTTTGTTGGTCTGGCTGTTCATTGTGCATATTGCACAAATAAATCTGTTGGAAACTACTGGTTGGTGCTGCGTCTTCTTTGTGACTTTATATTGTGTGGAGTACAGTGCAGTATTCCTGAAGCGTGCACACCTTGTTACTTTCAGGTGCTGGATTTTTGGTTTGTTAGGTTTGCTTTCAACTAGAATACCAAGAGAAGAAAGCAAAATTATTGATAAACGTAAATTGGAAACTTGTTTAAAATTACATGCCCTATTTGAAAAATTAAAGTTTTTTTTGGACTTGACTGTCCCTTTAAATAGTGTTTTTCAACAGTTTTACTCATTTTTGCTATTTTATGATTATCAGCTCTTCCTATAGGAGTGCTTTTCCCTAATCCTATTTGTTCACAGTATGATAGGGCTAGAGGTAATGCATGTACGACAGTTAATCATAAAAATACAAAAATAGTTTATTGTGCTATATTTCACTGTATTTGTTCAAAAATAGAGTAGCATTGTTGCCGAATAAAAGTATTTGCAGAATTGCAGGTGGTTACAGTGGCCAATGTTAGAAACATGGAAATCACAGACAAATTGGTCAAAATATTCAACCTGATCATTAAAGCCAAATAGTTCTTATTAAAAGGGATATGAAACCCAATTTTTGTTTCATGATTCAGATAGAGCATGCCAACTTTCTAATTTACTCCTATTATCAATTTTTCTTCATTCACAGCAGAAATGTAAGCTTAGGAGCCCGCCAATTTTTGGTTCATCAGACCTGGTTAGCGCTTGCTGATCGGTGGCTAAAAGTAGCCACCAATCAGCAAGCGTTACCCAGGGTGTAAGATTACTAAAAGTTAGTAAAAGTTCAGGGTATTTGGTTGCACAATTAGCTATAAAGAGAAGGAATGGACAGTCATTGATGAGCCAGTCTCAATCTATAGTTGTTCATTTTGTTAGTGAGAATGGCATTTCATAATTGGTCATTTCTGTGGAACGAGTGTCAGTTTTGTTTATAGAACAGTGCTCAATAAAGTTAGTAATAATTGTAATGGACAAATCATGTGTTTACTAAATCTTGTTTACATGCCACACTTATTTTTTTAGATTTTAGGTTGGTTGTATCATAAACACAAACCTGAATAAATTAAATGTTACCCAATGATACAGTCAACTTCTCAACTGTGCTACCTACATATTTACTATATATCCCCCACTTACACAACCGCTATTAAAGTATGCTTTTCCACGTAACATAAACCTACTACTTTTATTTAAATAAAATATGGAAAATACTTAAAGGGACAGTCTTCACTAAAAAATTTATTGTTTCAAAAGATAGATAACGCCTTTTCTACCAATTCCCCAGCTTTGCACAACCAACATTGTTATATTTGAGACTTGATAATATTTGAACCTCTAAATTTCTGCCTGTTTTTAAGCCACTTAAGACAGCCTTCTATCAGATGCATTTTTATTAGCTTTTCACAACAATACACTGCTAATTCATGTGTGTCATATAGATAGCATTGTTAACTCCCATGAAGTTGTGCATTACACAACACTAATTGGCTAAAATACAAGTAAATAGATAATAAGTGAATAGCCCTGAGATAAGGGGGCTGTCTGCAGAGACTTAGATACAAGGTAATCACAGAGGTAAAAAGTATATTAATATAACCGTGATGGCTGTGCAAAACTGGGGAATCAGTAATAAAGGGATTATCTATAATTTTAAACAATAAAAAGTGGACTGTCCCTTTAACAGTATGCTCAGTGTATAGCTAAAATGCTACTGGAGAACACTGAGGGAAAATGCTCACGTGAGATATTTTATAGATACATACCTATATAATAACTTGATGACAGGATGTTTAACCTTTTTTGAACACTTATATGCTGCATCTTCAAGATAGACCAATAAAGCTACTTAAATAAGTAAATAAATTGAACATAGAACTTGCATTTATATTGAAGGCAGAACATTTGAAACAAACACTATCAAACATCAACAAATCATCAAACTCATAAGTTAGAAACAAACATTAAACTGTTCACTAGACAATATATCACTCTAGAACTAATTAATTCATAGATTGATTCCATAATCTTCGGATAAAATGCTCTGTAAATATGTTTTATATTAATAAACTTGTGCAAACAAATAACATATACCTGTATAAAGATATTGGAAAAAATACAAATACATATCCAACGTGGATAAAATGAGTTTCTGACATATTATCACTAGAGAAACATTGTTATCAAAAGGAAGGTCTGGGATTTATATAGACTACTTTCCAGATAGGATAGGAAATGAAATATTAGGAAATTCTGAGAAGAGGAAACAATTACTCATTATACGTGTTTTATGTTGTACTGAATGAAACATTGTTTCTGTGTTGTAATCTTATGAACCTTGTTTGATTCTCAATAGTACAGTACTTTAGAAATATCAAATATAGGAGTTGATCACACTGTTTGATGACATGGGTTAAACATTTTGTCATATCTCCACAAACTGTTTAATCTGGTAGTGGACATACAACTAAACTTGGCATTATCATAGTTCATGGTCATTGACTAACAATAAGGGAAAAGCATGCTTTCAATTAACCATGGACCCTTGCAAATTGAATTGTTATTGTAGGTCCAGATATATTGTTCCTGTTGTAGAGAATTTCAACCAAAGTCTTTAAAATGGGGAAAACACTAGTTAATAGAAACATAGAATTTGATGGTAGATAAGAACCAAAAAGACTTATGCATGTCTCAGGCATTTTTTTAATTCCTTTACAGTCTTTGTGTTTACCACCTCAGATGGAAGCTTATTCCATGAATCCACCACCCTTTCTGTAAAAAATGCTTCCTCAAATTTCTCCTGAGTCTGCTACCCTCTAACTTTAGATTGTGACCCCTTGTTTTGGCATATATTTGTTGTGGCAAATGCTTTCAGCTTCTACTTTATTAAGTCCCTTCATATATTTGAAGGATTCTATCATGTCACCTCTTTTCCTTCTATCCTCTAAACTATACATATTTAGATCATAGAGTCTTTCTTTGTACGTTTTATATTTTAGACCATGTACCATTTTAGTAGCCCTCTTTTAGACCGCTTCTAGTTTATTTATATCTTTCTGAAGATATGGGGGGATATCTATCAAGCCGTCCACAGCAAATACGCCAGAATTCTGCAGCGTAATTGTTGTGAGCTTGATCCGACCTAGTTATTAAAGCCTACAGACCGGCAAAAGTTGAAATCTGTGACGTAACATACAATCCGTCGGTCTCAATCCGACGCAGATCGATGCTTATGTCATTACAGATGTTCCGAATACACATTCAGTTCTATTTGACACTTTTTTCAAAGTTATCAAATAGTTAACAGGTACGCTCGTGGTTGTTCCTGCCCAGCATACCTGGTTTTCAATCCGCCATCCTGGAGGCCGCGGATGCCATAGGAATCAATGGGAGTCTGAAAGCAGCGAAAGCTTATGTTCGATGCTGCCAGATACCCCATTGATTTATATGGTAGAAAACATGTAACATTTACACCTAACACCCTAACATAAGCCCCGAGTCTAAAAACCCCTAATCTGCCACCCAACATTAACCCCTATTCCGCCACTCCCCGACATCGCCACAACGTAAATAAAAGTATTAACCTCTATCCCGCCGCTCCCGGACCCCGCCGCCACTAAATAAAGTTATTAACCCTTATCCCGCCGCTCCCCGATCCTGCCACAACCTAAATAAAAGTATTAACCCCTATACCGCCTCTCTCAGACCCCGCCGCCACTAAATAAAGTTATTAACCCCTATTCCGCCGCTCCCCGACCCCGCTGCAACCTAAATAAAAGTATTAACCCCTATACCGCCTCTCAAAGACCCCGCCGCCACTAAATAAAGTTATTAACCCCTATCCCGTCGCTCCCGGACCTCGCCGCCACTAAATAAACATATTAACCCCTAAACCGCCAGCCCCGCACATCGCCATAAACTAAATTAATCTATTAACCCCTTAACCTAACAACCCGCTACCTTTAAATTAAAATTACAACATCCCTATCTTATAATAAATTTAAACTTAGCTGTAGAATTAAAATAAACTATTTTTGAACTATTAATTAATCTACCCTAACTATTATACTACACTTAAATTAAACTACCAATTAAATTAACTAAATTACATATTAAAAAAACCTAACACTACTAAAATTATTTAAATATACTATTTAACCTTATTAAAAATTACTAAATTACTAAAAAAATAAACACTGTTACAAAAAATAAAAAACACTAAATTACGAAAAAAACAAACCACATTATCAAAAATAAAAACAAATTACTCCTAATCTAATAGCCCTATCAAAATAAAAAAAGCCCCTGTCAAATTAAAAAAAAACTAGCCTACAATAAACTAAGAATGGCCCTTAAAGGGGCCTATTGTGGAGCATTGCCCAAAAGAAATCAGCTCTTTTACCTGCAAATAAACAAACACCCCCCAACAGTAAAACCCACCACCCAACCAACCAACCAACCCCCCCAAATAAAAACCCTATCTAAAATAACCTAAGCTCCCCATTGCCCTGAAAAGGGCATTTGTATGGGTATTGCCCTTAAAAGGGCATTAAGCTCTTTTACCTGCCTAGACCTTACTCTTAAAATAAAACCCACCCAAAAAACCCTTAAATAAAACTAACACTAACCCCCGATGATCCACTTACAGTTATTGAAGTCCCGCTTGAAGGATCCATCCAGCCGGCAAGAAGTCTTCATCCAGGCGCCCTCTTCCAACTTCATCCAGCCGGCAAAGTCTTCATCCAGACGGCATCTTTTATGTTCATCCATCCAGCATTGAGCGGGTCCATCCTGTAGACATCCGGCGCAGAGCTCCTCTTCAATACGGTCTGTCAGTATATGGCAGGGTTATAACACAATATATTTCATAATTATTCTTTAAAATAAACCCACAATCAAATATGCATATACTAAGACAATAAAATTAATATAAATTCTTGAATTCTTTTTATTAGTCAATATCTATAAACACATTGAAATATTTTTGTAGGAACCAGAATATGAATCAATACTATACACTAATACTATTAAAATATGCTATGCAAAGTTCATAAAAGTTTACCTTTAAAACTAGCCTTATTCACAATAGCCTTTCATTCAATTAACACAATGAGATTCCAAGATTTTAGCTACTAACATTCAACAGTGCAATCAGCTATATAGATACAATTTGTTCTAATACAATTCTAATTAGGACACTAAAAGTACATATATTCTTAATGTAAACAGTCACTTTAAATGTCCTAATCTAGCTGAAATAAATACTTATTTACTTATAATTGAAACCAATTCTAAGATATATATATATATATATATATATATATGATCCACAGAAAGAACCAAAATAAGCGCTTCAAAGCCAAAGTTGATGAATAAAAGAACTTGAGTATTTATTAGGACATCTAAAAACAAAGAATGTCCACAAAGGACAAAAGGTAATCCAGGTTAGTGTAGCAGGCACACAGAGCAGACATGTTTCGTGCTCAGGTAGCACTTGATCACTGCTTACCTGTGCACCTGCAAAAGCCTGCCTTTTAATTGCACAAATTTAAAGTGATACATTACACATTTCATTTAAACAACCTGAATGAATGAATATCAAGAGTAAATCTGCATAGTTAATCTATGTGTTATATATGGGAATATAGCAAACTTTGCAAAGAATTGATATTATGTTAAAATGCATAGAAAACTAATGGAAAATGATTTTATATTAAAGAACAGATTTTATATGTCTTAGTTTAATACTAGTCAATGGTACAGAATTAAGTGCAAATGGTAACTGACATAAAGAGTAAATCTGTATAGTTAATCTATGTGTTATATATAGGAATATAGCAAACTTTGCAAAGAATTGATATTATGTTGAAATGCAAAGAAAACTAATGGAAAATGATTTTATATTAAAGAACAGATTTATATGTCTTAGTTTGATACTAGTCATTAGAGTAGAGAATTAAGTACAGTTGTGAACTGACTCTTGTAGGACTATCAAATTTTGCACTATCCTATAACTATAGTCTATTATACAAATAAATCTAAGTCTCTTCTTTTGTTAATCCCTAAAGGATAACTAGTTTGTAAGGTTAGGATCCAAAAAACTTCTCTTTTGTCTAGCATCATTTCCCTATTTCCCCCTCTACTCCAAATAGGAACAAAATCTATGCCCTGCACCATTAGGGCATTAACATCCGCATTATGCTTTTCCTTGAAATGTCTCGATACTGGAGTATCTGAACTCTCATCTTCTATGCTACGTAAGTGTTCTAAAAACCTTTCCTTGAGCGGCCTGGTGGTCTTACCTGTGTACTGCATGAAACAGATTTTACAGGTTAACAGATATATCACATGAGTAGTTGAACAGTTTATTGAATAGTTAATTTTGTGTTGTTTATGAGTTACTGACGATGTTATTACTTCTCCTTCTTTTACAAAATTACAGGTCCTGCATATTGGTCTCCTACATTTATGGAAGCCCCTCTTTCTTTGAAGCCAATTCTTATTTGAAATAGGTTTTAGCTCAGAAGGAGATAAAAAGTTAGATAAAGTTTTGCCTCTTTTTGATATAAAATTACACCCTTCCTGCATGATTTCTTTAAGTATGGGATCAGAATATAGTATAGGTATAGAACCTTGCACGATTTTGCAAATTTTATTGTATTCCAAACTATAGTTTGTAATGAATTTGAGTTTATTGTGATATTTGTCTGTATTTACATGTTGTTTCTTCCTATTCAAAAGATTTCTCCTCGGTATTTTATCCACAGTATTTTTAGCTTTTATTAATATCTCATTTTTATAGCCTCTATCTTTAAATCTCTCTAGGGCAATCTTTGCATGTTTTTGGTATTCATCCTCTGTTGTACAGTTTCTTTTGAGTCTAATTAGTTCTCCTTTGGGTATTGCATCAATAACATGTTTGGGGTGACATGAGTCATATTTTAAAGTGGTATTACCTGCTGTTGGTTTCCTGAATAATGTAGTGTTTATATTATTGGATTTGTCATCAATAAAGATTGTCAAATCAAGGAAATTGACATTAGTTGCACTATAATGGCTTGTGAATTCAATGCCACATTCATTAGAATTTAGGTATTGACAAAATTCCTCTATTTCAGAATCATTTCCTTCATATATAAACAGCAGGTCATCAATGTATCGAAAAAATGATACGATACGTGATTTGTGACGGTTTCTATCTCCAAAGACATGGGACAGCTCCCACCAACCCATAAAGAGGTTGGCATAGGAGGGGGCAAATTTAGCCCCCATAGCTGTCCCACGTCTCTGGAGATAGAAACTGTTACCAAATTTAAAAAAATTATGTGTTAGCAAATACTCTATAGCATTAATCAGAAAGACCTTAGAAGGTGCTTCATAGTTACTGTAATTGTCTAGAAAGAATTCTATTGCTTTTAAGCCCTTCTCATGTACTATTGAGGTGTATAAGGATGAGACATCTGATGTGATAAGTCTATAAGTTGGTTTCCATTGTATATTTTCTAGTTTTCTTAATAGTGCTGTTGTGTCTTGAATGTAGGATGGAAGATTACATACTAGTGGTTGCAAAAAAGAATCCACTAATTCTGAGAGTGATTCGTTGAGTGAGTTGATGCCAGCTATAATGGGCCTTCCAGGAGGTAATACAGGATCTTTGTGGATCTTTGGGAAATAATGAAAGATGGGTATTACTGGAAATTCAGGGACAAGTGCTTCTTGTATTGACTGATTTATTATATTGTTGTTTCTGGCATAGCACACTAAATTGGTCAAAATTTTTTAGTAGGATTCTCCTTTAATTTTACATATACATTTGTGTCAGTTAACTGTCTAGTAGCTTCAGCTAAATAGTCTTTTCTATTTAGCACGACCACATTGCCGCCCTTGTCTGACTGTCTAATGATTAATTCCTCATCTTTAGTTAAAGACTTTAATGCTTCCTTCTCTGCATATGTAAGGTTTGATTTTGGTCTATATTTAGATTTAGTTGTATCTCTATTGTTTTCATCTAGAACTCTGAGTTTATTTTCTATGGTCTTTTGAAAGATGTCTAGGACTTTGGGTCTCATCTGTGTTGGATAAAAGGAACTTTTGTTCTTAATATGTTTAAGTGAAATCCCTTTTGTATCTGGCAGCCCTATTTTAGTTATGTGATTTTCTTGTTCAAGTGTTTGAAGGTCATATACACTGCACCAATCTGAGAAATGCATCTTATCTATTTCAGTGTAATCAGTGCTAATTGTATCTTCACTCATATCAGTAGTTAGCACCCTATCTTTATCCTGAGCAGAATAAAAATGCCTACGCAATGTAATTTTGCGCACAAATCTGTTAATATCTAAAATGGTGTCAAACATGTTGAAATGATTTGTAGGAACAAAGTTGAGTCCTTTTGATAGAACCGAAATCTCTAAGCTAGTCAGATTTTTAGAAGATAAATTAATAACATCTGAGTTCATGCATATTTCTTCTGTGTTTTCTGTGATCTGGTTGTGTATGTCTTGCGCAGATTTCCCTTCTTGGTTTTGTTTGGTACTTGAATGGATGCGCGTTCTCCTTCTGCCCTTTCCTCTTGCCCCTCTTATAGACTTATCACATCAGATGTCTCATCCTTATACACCTCAATAGTACATGAGAAGGGCTTAAAAGCAATAGAATTCTTTCTAGACAATTACAGTAACTATGAAGCACCTTCTAAGGTCTTTCTGATTAATGCTATAGAGTATTTGCTAACACATAATTTTTTTAAATTTGGTAACAGTTTCTATCTCCAGAGACGTGGGACAGCTATGGGGGCTAAATTTGCCCCCTCCTATGCCAACCTCTTTATGGGTTGGTGGGAGCTGTCCCATGTCTTTGGAGATAGAAACCGTCACAAATCACGTATCGTATCATTTTTTCGATACATTGATGACCTGCTGTTTATATATGAAGGAAATGATTCTGAAATAGAGGAATTTTGTCAATACCTAAATTCTAATGAATGTGGCATTGAATTCACAAGCCATTATAGTGCAACTAATGTCAATTTCCTTGATTTGACAATCTTTATTGATGACAAATCCAATAATATAAACACTACATTATTCAGGAAACCAACAGCAGGTAATACCACTTTAAAATATGACTCATGTCACCCCAAACATGTTATTGATGCAATACCCAAAGGAGAACTAATTAGACTCAAAAGAAACTGTACAACAGAGGATGAATACCAAAAACATGCAAAGATTGCCCTAGAGAGATTTAAAGATAGAGGCTATAAAAATGAGATATTAATAAAAGCTAAAAATACTGTGGATAAAATACCGAGGAGAAATCTTTTGAATAGGAAGAAACAACATGTAAATACAGACAAATATCACAATAAACTCAAATTCATTACAAACTATAGTTTGGAATACAATAAAATTTGCAAAATCGTGCAAGGTTCTATACCTATACTATATTCTGATCCCATACTTAAAGAAATCATGCAGGAAGGGTGTAATTTTATATCAAAAAGAGGCAAAACTTTATCTAACTTTTTATCTCCTTCTGAGCTAAAACCTATTTCAAATAAGAATTGGCTTCAAAGAAAGAGGGGCTTCTATAAATGTAGGAGACCAATATGCAGGACCTGTAATTTTGTAAAAGAAGGAGAAGTAATAACATCGTCAGTAACTCATAAACAACACAAAATTAACTATTCAATAAACTGTTCAACTACTCATGTGATATATCTGTTAACCTGTAAAATCTGTTTCATGCAGTACACAGGTAAGACCACCAGGCCGCTCAAGGAAAGGTTTTTAGAACACTTACGTAGCATAGAAGATGAGAGTTCAGATACTCCAGTATCGAGACATTTCAAGGAAAAGCATAATGCGGATGTTAATGCCCTAATGGTGCAGGGCATAGATTTTGTTCCTATTTGGAGTAGAGGGGGAAATAGGGAAATGATGCTAGACAAAAGAGAAGTTTTTTGGATCCTAACCTTACAAACTAGTTATCCTTTAGGGATTAACAAAAGAAGAGACTTAGATTTATTTGTATAATAGACTATAGTTATAGGATAGTGCAAAATTTGATAGTCCTACAAGAGTCAGTTCACAACTGTACTTAATTCTCTACTCTAATGACTAGTATCAAACTAAGACATATAAATCTGTTCTTTAATATAAAATCATTTTCCATTAGTTTTCTTTGCATTTCAACATAATATCAATTCTTTGCAAAGTTTGCTATATTCCTATATATAACACATAGATTAACTATACAGATTTACTCTTTATGTCAGTTACCATTTGCACTTAATTCTGTACCATTGACTAGTATTAAACTAAGACATATAAAATCTGTTCTTTAATATAAAATCATTTTCCATTAGTTTTCTATGCATTTTAACATAATATCTATTCTTTGCAAAGTTTGCTATATTCCCATATATAACACATAGATTAACTATGCAGATTTACTCTTGATATTCATTCATTCAGGTTGTTTAAATGAAATGTGTAATGTATCACTTTAAATTTGTGCAATTAAAAGGCAGGCTTTTGCAGGTGCACAGGTAAGCAGTGATCAAGTGCTACCTGAGCACGAAACATGTCTGCTCTGTGTGCCTGCTACACTAACCTGGATTACCTTTTGTCCTTTGTGGACATTCTTTGTTTTTAGATGTCCTAATAAATACTCAAATTCTTTTATTCATCAACTTTGGCTTTGAAGCGCTTATTTTGGTTCTTTCTGTGGATCATGGATTTTGCTTTCTGGCGTGTGAAAACAGACACGCTGAACCAACAGCTGCCATAGCCTGTAAGTAAGGGATTTAAATATCCCGCCCTCCCCTTTCTAAATAGAGCCGTCTTTATTTCCAGGAAACAGAGGATTATTTGTGCGCTCCGTTGTGCAGGTTATTGTTGGACTTTTATATATATATATATATATATCTATATTTTGCAAAGATAAACAACTTAAAATTTAGGATCAGTTTAAAATACACAGGCTATGAATATAAGCTAAAATACAAACTGCTCTCTTTAATCTATTACTTACAATTTGACTATGATCTTACCAATAACCTTTGTATACTTTACCCAGATAAAACAAATCGATATCCAATATTTCTCAACAGGTTCAATCTCACCTCAGAATACCAAAAATTGGAGTATTGTCGCATATGGAGAATAAAAGTAGCTGTTTGCTTATACTAACTGCAGCAGTTATTCGTCCAGGGCTTCAGCAAAAACAGATTACCAGCCAAAGTTAGCAAGAGTTAGCCAGCAGCCTCCTTTCTCTCTCTATGCTTGGGGTTAAATCATCTGATCTCACCCCTCCCCTTTTTTGATTAGTACCATCATTGGTGAGATTGGAAACGCCCAATGGATGCTTGTCTCGGATTGGCCCTTTGAAACTGAACATGGATTGGTTCATCTGGGAAGTATCTTTTAACAGTCAAGTTTTTTTTTTGCTGTAATACCGGATTTTGGCCATCGGGGGGCAGCAGACAAACAAACAGATTCATTTAACCATTTCTAAAATTTTTAACAATTTAATATATTTTTATAAAGTGATCATTTATCAGACCATAACTTCTTGCATCAATCACTTACAACCTAAATTCCAGACAGGGTAGCATCATGTCAATTTCTTGATTATTTTAATATGAAACATCAAATTCTTTTTAATATCATATTACATTAAAGTCATTTATATGGCTAACTATCCAAAAATTAATAGCATTTAAAATCCTGATATATATATTCATACAAATATAGCATGTTTTATATTCCATATTTCTAATAAATCCTGAATGCATGAATCTTGTTTATGGTCCATATTTATAGGATATCTTGTTATTATATGTCTGAAAAATATAGAGATACAGAGGTTATTATTCCATACAGATTAATATTTCATATCTGTATATCTCTCTTTGAGAGGATAAAATACACAGGATATCATTTAAAATATCAATTAGATATGTACTTCTTAGATGCCTGGAATGAAAGAGATAATTGTTAGAATGCTCATTTTAAATCCTAAAACATTCTATGCTTCATATATATATATATATATATATATATATATATATATATATATATATACATACACACATTCATTTCTATGCAGTGTTTAAAATAATACAAAAATCCAGCAGATTATACATTGTTATATAGTTATTTAAATTTTCATTAGATTTCTGGAAAACAGAGAGAATAAAAAACATGTTTTTATCTTTAATTTCATGGTTCAGTGTTGGTATACTTGACACAGCAGGCACTAATTTGCATTGAACTGTGAATGGTTTCTTTTCCACAAAATATGTCACCTACGCCAGACAACTAGGCTATGTTGTAAACGTGTTTTTACTGGTCAAATTTTTATTGTTTCCATACACAGCAGGGTTGTGAGCTTCAAAAGCTATGTTAATCAGGAAAAAGTGTCTTCTATCTGATGTCATATACTGAGAATATAGCTAATATTATCTTTTGAGACAATTTGTACTTCTTTGAAATGGCTCAATGGTCCTATCCTATCTACAAAGTTTAAACTTTTGTCATTTTCTTTGAAATGACTGTTTAAATAGACCAAATGTCTCCTCTAAGATTACTTTGAAAACATTTCTTTGTTCTGAAAGTAATTTATTTGATGAGTGAGAGAGGGGGCTGGTTTACATACATTTTTGGGTCCCATAAACAAAATGAATTATTTGGTGTACACAGACATATTATTATTTATAAGTATACATGTGTATATTATTTTATGATATTCTTATACCCTGACAGGTCGCCGTCGTAAACTGGAACTTGAATGCAAGTGATGTCATCCAAGATGGCGCCCCTTGCATTCCTATTGGCTGAAAGGTTCCAATCAGCCAATAGGATTAGAGCTGCTGAAATCCTATTGGCTGTTCCAATCAGCCAATAGGATTTGAGTAGCTCTCATCCTATTGGCTGTTCCAATCAGCCAGTAGGATGAGAGCTCAATCCTATTGGCCGATTGGAACAGCCAGTAGGATGAGAGCTGCTCATATATGGAGATCGTATTCAGGTTCACGGCTTCGATGTTAGGCGATGTTAGGTGAGCGTATTGGTGCCGTCGAATTCAACAAAGTTGACGGCATGATAGATACGCCCCAATGTCTCCATAACTGTACACAGTATTCCAGATTTGGCCTAACTAATGATCTGTAAAGTGGCATAAGAACCTTGCTATTTCTGCTACTAATACCTCTCCCAATGCAACCAAGTATTCAACTGGCCTTACTGGCTGCACTACTGCATTGTGTACCACATTTTAAATAATCTGAAATAATTATTCCCAAGTCCTTTCTTCTTTAGTTACAGTCAGTAATGTACCATTGAGACTATAATTGGCCTTTGGGTTTTTAGATCCTATATGCATAATTTTGCTCTTGGTAATATTAAAATTCAGATCCCATTTATTTGACCAGTCCTCTAGTTTTTTAATATCACTGTTCATTTGATCAACCCCTCCTGGAACATCAACTCTGTTACAAATGTTTGTATCATCAGCAAACAAGCAAACCTTCCCCTGAAGCCCACTTCCACTATCACTTATGAACATGTTAAACAAAACAGGTGCAAGAACTGACCTTTGGGGAACACCCAACTGACGCCTCATTTGAATTTACTCCATTAATTGAAAACCTGTGCCGTCTATCGTTAGGCCAGCATTCTACCCACTTAACAATCTTAATATCAACTCCAAGTTACATGGTCAAAGAAATCATTTAGATTAGTCTGACATGATCTTCCAGCAGTGAAACCATGCTGTCCTTGTCTGAAGGAAAGACAAAAGTCTTTCCTTTAAAAGAGTTTAAAAGTTCCCTACAATTGAGGTCAAACTGATTATAGTTAGCAGAATCTTCCCTTCTACCCTTTTTATGAAGAGGTACTACATTGGCTATTTTCCAGTCTTTTGAAACAACTCCTGTTAGAAGTGACTGATTAAATAAATCAGCTAGTGGAGTAGCTATCACGGATCAAAGTTCTCTTTTACTAGGGCTAAAGCATTTCGGTTGGTAGTTTATCCCAAGGGTTTTCTTTCCTTGGTTGATCCTCCTTCAGCATTTTTTTTCAGGCAAATTATATTCAGCAATAGTTTGTCTCAATTTCTTACAGATAAGTGTTTTAACCAATTTCTTTGGCTAGGATACCTTAACCTAATGAGCACCCACTGATGTTAGATCTCTTGGTATTTCCCTTGGGTGTAGAACCAAACAAGGAAAAAGACAAATTATAACTCATACAGTGTTTGTCTTACACTACAGATGGTACCTCAGTGAAACAGAACAGCAAATAAACTTTTGTGGCAAAATTGGGCATCAAGTCTGTATTGCTCCAGTTTCTGGTTTGCACAAACTGCTAGTATTTGCTATACTTGCAAGGTTGTCATTTTGACTTTTAAAATATGATTTTGGTTCTGCTTTTTTAGGTCAGTATTTATGAGATTGTATGTCAGCCACGTGGGCTCTGATGAATGCTTGAAGAGAGGTCTTGGGGCTTCATTGTTTGCTGTTTCTAGTGCTCATGAAAACAAGACCTAGATTGATCTTGTTAGAGACACATATACTAGTCATTGCTTTAGGGTTTTTCTTATTAGCTATAAACAACTTCATTGTACCATCTTTCTTCAGGATGTACAGTATACTGTATGTGTATAAAATGTATCCTGTGTGTGCTGTGTGATCTGTATCTATATGCATTGTTTTACCTTTTTATGATTTAATGTTGAGGTGATGGTTGGTGTGTATGGGTAGAGATATGGGGTATAATTTTATAGTTAGTCCCAAGCAGTACAATGACTAAGACCCAATTAGTTATTTGTTTATTTTTAATTTAATTATAGAAACTTGAGCTTTAATGCATATCAATTCCAGTTGATGTTTGTCACATATTTTATTTAAAAAAAATCATTATTATTTTGCAATAAAAGCATTTTTAATACGCTTTTCAACTGACAGTTGTAGATGCTAGTTCCATCTTACCACGGAAGTTTGAGGCAAAGCTCTTTCTTTGCAGCTGATATTTTTCTCCAACATTTAAGAACAAAATAGATTATTTTTTATATATATGGTACTAATGAAATCACCATTTTGAAAATCTGTTTTTGACTTCAACTGATATTTGCTTTAGAGCAGAATAAAACTTGTTGTAACGTATATGATGTACTAGCAAAATGACATAATTATGTTTGAGTCAAGACAGGGCAGACTTCTTTGCTCTTTGGAAGGCAAGAAACACACAGATATAGGAATCTAAATTGTCTTGGCTTATTTACTTTTGTAGACAACTATAAAATATATAATTAAACATTTTTTTTTTAATTTAAAGGGACATGGAACACAATTACATTGCAAAAACAGGTTTGGGGGGATTTATAGAGAAAAAGCATTGTCTAGATTAGGGTTCATCAAACTTTTTTTTGCCAAGACCCAATGTCATGATACCACAGACCTTTGTGACCCTATGTTTATGCTTGGTCTGAAAATATCTGAAGTAATATACATCAAGATAGCTGCAATATGTCGTCAACTTGAAAGTGTTGTAAAAGGTAATAACACACACACTCTCATACAACACATACACCACACACACTCTCATACAACACATACACCACACACACTCTCATACAACACATACACCACACACACTCTCATACAACTCACACACACTCTCATACAACACACACACCACACACACTCTCATACAACACATACACCACACACACTCTCATACAACACATACACCATACACACTCTCATACAACTCACACACCACACACACTCTCATACAACTCACACACCACACACACTCTCATACAACTCACACACCACACACACTCTCATACAACTCACACACCACACACACTCTCATACAACACACACACCACACACACTCTCATACAACACATACACCACACACACTCTCATACAACACACACACCACACACACTCTCATACAACTCACACACCACACACACTCTCATACAACACACACACACCTCACAAATTCTCATACAACTCACACACCACACACACTCTCATACAACACACACACTCTCATACAACTCACACACCACACACACTCATACACTTTAGTCTCTCTCATATAATATGATCAAAGTAGTTATTAAGCTGTATGCTCAGTACTATTTTCAATGCTTCCTGGCATCAACCTACTAGGATCACTTCAGTTCTTAGAGTATAATTTGACATTCCACAATCAACTGTTGTACCAGTTGTGGGTTACATAAATTGTGGTTTTCACTTGTTTGTCTTAGATTCTTAAAGAAATACATTAAAAAAGACCAAATAAAAGATTTTCTGTAAAACTGAAATGTGTGTTGTTAATTCATAGTTTCCCACAATGATTCCATTGCTGTTTTTAACTTAGCTACAACATTTATGTTGATCATGCTTGACATTGTCATAATCACATAAGTCTGAGGACCATATAAACCTTTGTGACATTTTCATTGACCAGCCATGGGTGGATCACATTTGGATTACTTTATATAATTAAGAGGTTTACATGGATAGAGTGGAAATACATTTATTAGTTTATCTCAGTATTGGTGGTGGTGTCAGTTCAACTTTTTATTTTTTATTTTTATTTTTTGCTAAAAGACTGCTTCCTTCCTTTGAGAAAGATTACAATCTTTCTCAAACGAAGGTAATATTTCCATCTCAAGGATTTTGTTTTCAGGGTGCCCTTAGCATTTTCTTAGCCATGGGCAAGATACATGCGTGGGGCCCTCCAGCCAAGCCCAATTATTCCCCAACCCCTGTAGGTCTGGTCCATGTTATGCAGCAGAATTAACCCAAGACAATGCCAGAGATCCCCAGAGGTCCCAGAACTTACTGTACAGGAAATAGAGAACATTTTACTTGTTATTTTAAATAGAAGTTTTAGCACATTTCATGAGGTTTGATCACAGCTGCACTGATCCTGCATTAACTCTTATTCTGGAGAAGCGCTGTTTCAACTTTACCAGACATTACTAGACCAGATTTGACCTGACATAACCAATGTCAATGCTAATGAGTAGCTCAGCTTGGTATATAGTCCTTACAAATGAGATTATTTTTTATCTAGGCACAGCCAAACCTCTAGGTAAGATCATTTGCATGCAGACTTTGTTTGTGACTATATTTCACCTTTGTACTTTATTTTATGTCATTAGTAATCAGTAATTCTTCATAGCCATAAGTAAATGGAAAACTTC
Organism: Bombina bombina; assembly: GCF_027579735.1. Classification (NCBI taxonomy): domain Eukaryota; kingdom Metazoa; phylum Chordata; class Amphibia; order Anura; family Bombinatoridae; genus Bombina; species Bombina bombina. The sequence goes on from NC_069503.1 coordinate 846,306,877, forward strand.
CACAGCACTTAAAGTTAAGATCCGTGTAGCAGGAAAGTAAGTTAACAATTCATTTTTATAGAAGCTTTTCTTTTAAAAAGGATCTCATCCAATAATTTTCAACAATTAAAGGGATAGTATAGTCAAAAATAAACTTTCATGATTCAGATAGAGCATGCAATTTTAAGCAACTTTCTATTTTACTCCTATTATTAATGTTTCTTCATTCTCCTGATATCTTTATTTTAAAAAGCTGGAAAGTAAGCTTAGGAGCCAGCCCTTATTTGGTTCAGAACCTGGGTAGCACTTGCTGATTGAATGGCTACATTTAGACACCAATCAGCAAGCGCTACCCAGGTACTGAACCAAAAATGGGCCGGCTTCTAAGCTTTACATTCCAGCTTTTTAAAATAAAGATACAAAGAGAACGAAGAAAATTGATAATAGGAGTAAATTAGAAAGTTGCTTAAAATTGCATGCTCTATCTGAATCATGAAAGTTTAATTTTGACTATACTATCCCTTTAACCATTCCAACAATTATGATATTGTGTAGCAATGCATTATAGCTCTCTATGGCTTAAACCATTTTGCCTCTTCACATAAGTTTTATAGACATTTTATCATAGATAATGTATAGCTCTGATTTTAATATGATTATATTTGTCTTTTTTAACCACAAATCTCATCTTCCTGCATTTTGTCTTATTATAGGGACAGTTTTGTGATTTTTGTGATGCTTCTGACCCTAATAAAGCTCATCCTGTTACTTACGCAATTGATGGGACAGAACGTTGGTGGCAGAGCCCTCCCTTATCTTTGGGTCTGAAGTACAATGAAGTAAATATCACCATAGACCTTGATCAGGTGAGTATATTACTATTTTGTCCATTAATATTTATGGTTATCTATTGTTAAAAATGTATATTGATGATGCATGCTAGAAGCAGATCATATACACATACATGTATGACTTGTTCACATGATTCCTAATAAAGTAACATAGTAGATGGGCTGGATATAAGACAGAACTCTATCGAGTTCAACCTATACAGATCCTACCTGATTTACAATAAAGAAGCTTCACAATTAACCCCTTGACCCAAAAGGATGTATATATATATATATATATATATATGTCATGCGGTACTTTGCTCATCGTACCACATAATGTATATATATATGTCCTAGCATCAGGATGTTACAGCAGCCTCAGCAGTAAAGTTAGAACCGAGAGCTGCTGTCCCTGAGCTGCAAGCACCTGTCTGCATATGGAACCAGAGGGAAGGATGGAGGTGGGTGGGCATGGTATTGGCGGGCGGAGTACGTGGGAGGGAGGAAGGGGCGGCACCCTACCTACAGAAAATTAGATTGGAAGATAGAGGGAGGGAGGGGATGCTATGCTAGGGGGGGTGCCCATACATAATGATCTTGGGGAGGGGAAAGACCCCTACACTACGGTAAAACAATAAAATGATAAAACAATTATAAAAAACTATAAACTGGGTACTGGCAGTCTTACCAGGGATTTATATAGTGACAGAATAATGCTTTTCTCCCTTACATCAATGTCTCTTTTAATACATGCTAGTATTTTATTAGCCTTGGTGCCCTGCATTGTGCACTCATTCTTAGCTTTTTATCTATAAATACTCCCAAATCATTTTCCTTTCTATAATAAGCATATTTTTACTTCCAAAATGTAGAACATTACATTTACCAGTATTAAATCTCATTTTCCATTTACCAGCCCATTCTTCCAATGTTTGTAAATCTGTTTGCAAAGCAATTACATCCTGCACTGACCTTACCACCTTACACAACTTTGTATCATCTGCAAAAATATAAAAGGATTACTAGAAGTCTGTCCACAGACAAATATAGAGACATTGGGGCTAATTTATCAAGTGTCTGGCGGACATGTAACTGAGTAGTGTTCAAAGCGCCAAAGGCAAGGTGCAGTAGGGTAATAAATTTATTATAAATACAAATGAAAATAAAAATAAAACTAGTGGATCCACATAACGATAAAAAGAAAGGTAAAATGTCAATAAAAATAATAACCTGGTAGCTAGATTGATGTCCTGGTAGCTAAATTAATATCCTGGTAGCTAAATTAATAGTTCTGGCCGTCTGGTGTACAATGCATAGAGTTGAATGGATGGTGTTAACCAAAGAGTCTGTAGAGTCCCACAATGGGGAGAGGTGATACACGTGTTAACAGTGTCAAAAAATAAAATAAAAAAGACAATCTGAAAAAGAGTGCAAAATAATGTGAGAGTGAAAAAATGAAATGAAAAATGAAATGAAAAAATGAAAAATAAAAAATAAATGATGAAAAATAAAAATGAAAAATAAAAATATCAAAATATAAACCAATTAAAAATCACTGGGTGTAAAAATAAAAAATAAAAAATTGAAAAGTGGTAAAAAACTGTGTGTATAAAACCTAAAATTTGATGAAATGTCACAAATCCAATAATCCAAACTGAAGGTCACAATATAAAAAAGTCACAATAGAAAAAATGTCACAATAGAAAAAATGTTTTAAAGATAAACACAAACTTGTTTCCTGGTGGTGAGAAGTGTCGTGGTGTAGAAAACTTATTTCCTAGTGGTGAGAAGTGTGGTGTAGCAAAAAACTTGTCTCCTGATGGTGAGAATGCTGTGATGTTGATCCAGTTGATCCTAATGCTCCCTTTTCTTTCCTCTGTTGTACTGTCCTATAAAAATAAAATGACATGTGCAAATAGTCCAAACTAATGTTAGAAGATTGGAAAAAAGCTTACCAGCTGCTTGTCAATGTGTTTCTCCCCAGCCTGTGGGCCTTTATCAAGACTGTAGCGAACATGTCCGCTAGAAATCGATAAATGCCGACAGCATACGCTGTCAGCATTTATCATTGCACAAGCAGTTCTGGTGAACTGCTTGTGCAATGCTGTCCCCCTGCAGATTCGCAGCCAATCGGCCGCTAGCAGGGGGTGTCAATCAACCCGATCGTATTACATCGGACAGATTGATGTCTGCCGATTTAAAGGAGGCGTACGAGTTAAGGAGAAGCGGTTTTAAGACCGCTGCTTCTTAACTCCTGTTTCCGGTGAGCCTGAAGTCTTGCGCAGAAACAGGGGTATATGGCCCCATTCAGGACATGATAAATTGGCCCCATTGTCTTTCCCATGCATTTACACTGTACGCAGGTCCTGGAAACGCCCCTAGACAAATTTGTAAAGTTGTGTCTGTATAAAAAGACATTGGATGTTTTTTTCACGTGTTCTGGAAAGGTTTATTTGTCATAATCTTTCACTATATTGAAGCACTGTATTATGATGTTACTTAAAGGGACAGTCTAGCCCAAAATAAACTTTCATGATTCAGATAGGGCGTGTAATTTTAAACAACTTTCCAATTTACTTTTATCACCATATTTGCTTTGTTCTCTTGGTATTCTTAGTTGAAAGCTAAACCTAGGAGGTTCATATGCTAATTTCTTAGACCTTGATGGCCGCCTCTTATATTAATGCATTTCCATAGTTTTTCACCACTAGAGGGTGTTAGTTCACATGTGTCATATAGATAACACTGTGCTCACACACGTGGAGCTACCTAGGAGCGAGCACTGATTGGCTAAAATGCTAATCTGTCAAAAGAACTGAAATAAGGGGGCAGTTTGCAGAGGCTTAGATATAAGGTAATCAAAGAGGTAAAAAGTGTAGTAATATAACTGTGTTGGTTATGCAAATTTAGGGAATGGGTAATAAAAGAATTATCTTTTAAAACAATAAAAAATCTGGTGTAGACTGTCCCTTTAAAACAAACAAAGAAAAACAAACAAACAATGGTTTTAGATTTTTATTTTGAGCAGAAAGAATAGTCTTTATTAGAAGGAAAAAAATGACAGTATTGCACATTATGGAATAGAAAGTCCTTTACGTTTCCCGTAGATGATTTATTTACTTTATTTCGTTCTAGAAGTTTGAGAAGCACATAAAGGAAATAAAAGAATGGTTATGAAATGGGAGGATATAAACATTTCCTTTTAGGGGTCAAACCAGTTGAGTAAAGATAATAAAACTTCTATTTTTTTTTAATGTTGCCACAAATAATTCCAGAGCCAAGTTTTAATGAGTTCATTAAAATAGTTTCTTATTATGGTTTGTTACCTAGGAAACCAAGATTGGAACTGATAATATAACTGAAGCTGTAGGAGAAATTACTACGGATGCTCAATATTATACAGCATTACATTGTTTCTCAATTATTATTTAAAGGTGAATAATAAAGATAATCAGGTGTGGAAAGTGATTAAATCAGATAATGTTGGTTACTTTTAAGGTGACAAGATGTCCCTTTTTTTTAGTTACAGGGGCCGATTTATCAAGTGTCTGGTGGATATGATCTGCTGTAGCGATCATGTCCACCAGACATCGATAAATGCCGACAGCATAACTGCAAGCTTTTTATAAATATAGCCACAAAAATGTGCTGCCCCCTCCAATCTGCTACCCTAGGCAAATGCCTTGTTTGCCAAGGCCAAAATATGCCCCTTGATAGATTACTTGCATTGGGGATGGATGGCATGAAGCTGGTAGAGGAGGGTAGAATGAGTCCGGTCCTCTGTTTACTGGGAACCTCTGCTTGATTTTACTGACAAGCAGGGTCACAGAGTTGTGGCAGTTGCTAGTGCTCTGGTGATCTTCATACTGGTGATCAATGTCTGTATGCTGCCAGGTACTGTGTTTGCAGAGCTGTGCATTCTGCAGTTTCTTTCACTGCCTAATGTGGAAGTAGGAGGCTGTTTCTCGGTATTGGTCTCTTTTCGGAGCCAAATACCCTCTTGTGCAAGTGAAACACACTGACGCCTGGTTTTGCACAGGTCTAAGTGTGTTTCACTTGCACAGAGGATATTTGGCTCTGAAAAGAGCTGAATACCCAAAAGAGCTGAATATTGAAAACAGCCTCCTACTTCCCATTGAATGAAACTCCAGAATGCACACCTCTGGTAGTTATATAATTACATGTGACAGCAGGGTTTTACAAATTTCATAGCTACAGCATTTAGAGCTACAGCATGGGTTAGCAAAGGGAAGCAAATGACAACCAATATTAACTACTGGAACCAATGATGCCACTGAAAGGGTATTTTCCCTCATAAATAGCATATGGAGCAGTGACAGAAATCAGCTTGGTGTGGACACTATGAAGTTAGTGACTAAGGTAAACTTGTGTTGAGTTTTTTTAAGACGCTTCTGATGAAGAAAGTAAAATTTATAGCTCTGAAAAATATTTTTACTTTATTTTTAAAGTAAGGATAAAAACAGTTTTATCTTAGCAATAGTTTTTATTATTGGGTTTTATTGTAGGTAAACTATTTTATGTGCCTATACACTGTACACTTCCTCAACATTTATGAGTTGTTTGAATTCGGGTCTGAGGTGTCTTGAATTGGGATCTGGTAAATCTTTCAGTAAGAGGCTATAGGGCCAGGGGTGAGATCTCAGGACTGATGTGGATATGTGTCAGGGAGAGGCTGCAGGGCTAGTGGTGAGAACTGAAGACTGATGTGAACATGTAGCATGGATAGGCTGCAGGGCCAAGTGTGAGAGCTGAGGTCTGATGTGAACATGTGGCATGGAAAGACTGCGGGGACAAGGGGTGAGATCTGATGACTGATGTAATCATGTAGAAGATAGAGGCTGCAGGGCCAAGTGTGAGAGCTGAGGTCTGATGTGAACATGTGGCAGGGAGAGGCTGCAGGGACAAGGGGTGAGATCTGATGACTGATGTGATCATGTAGAAGGTAGAGGCTGCAGGGCCAAGTGTGAGAGCTGAGGTCTGATGTGAACATGTGTCAGGAGGATGCTACAGAACTACGGGTGTGATCTGAGGTCTGATGTGGATATGTGCCTTACAGAGGGGCTGCAGGGCGAAGTGTGAGAACTGAAGTCGGATATGGACATGTGGCTGACAGAGGGGCTGCAGGGCCTAGGGTCTGATCTGATGGCTGATATGGGTATGTTTTTTAAAGAGGGGTCACTGGCCCAGTATCTTGGCATCTCTATTGGCCTCAGTCACTTCTCCCTGACTATGAATTGTGAGCTGCTTTGCCTTAAAAAAGCTCAAGCATATTTTTGGCCAAGTCCAGCCCTGGCCCCTATACCCTCTGTATCTCTGCTCATCTTCCTCTCCTTTCCCTTTTTTCAACACAGAGTAAGGACCCATTTACGTTCTAGCTGTGCTGATCTAATGGAAATATATATATATATATATATATATATATATATATATATATATATATATATATATATGTATGTATGTTTGTCTTGCAATATAATTGCTCATTTAAAGTCTATGTTTATATTGTTTTGGAGACAGTATATTTATATTTTTGTAAGAGACTAAGTTGTGGAAGGGCTTGCTTTACTTCTTTTCTTCTTGGGAGTTCCAAAATATATTTTTCAGGTTCTGAGTGTATGTACACTACTGTGCAAAAGTTTTAGCCAGGTGTAAAAAAATGCTTTCAAAATGAGAACTGTTAATAGTTTATATCAATTAACAAAATGTAAAGTGAGTGGACAGAAGAAAATTTGAAATCAAATCAACATTTGGAGTTTCCACCCTTTGCCTTCCAAACAGCATCGATTCATCTATATACACCTTCACACTGTTTTTTAAGCAACTCAACAAGTAGGTTGTTCCAAACATCTTAGATAACTAACCACTATTTTTTTCTGGATTTGGGCAGCTTCAGATGTTTCTGTCTCTTCATGTAATCCTAGACAGCCTTGATGATGTTGAGATCATGGCTCTGTTGGGCCACATCATCACTTCCAGGACTCCATGTTTTTTACGCAAAAGGTAATTTTTAATGACTTTGGCAATATGTTTGGGGTCATTGTCATGCTTCAGAATAAGTTTGGGGCCAATCGGATGCCTCCCTGATGGTATTGAATGATGGATAAGTATCTGCCTGTACTTCTCAGCATTGAAGAGAACATTCATTCTGACCAAATCCCCAACTCTATTTGTAGCCCTGTGGCAAACAAACTGCCTTCTGCTACAGGCAAAAATGTAAAATGTTGACTTATCAGTCGAAAGCACCTGCTACAATTTTTTTGCACCCTAGCTCCTGTGTTTTCATGCATAGTTTAGTCACTTGGCCTTGTATCCATGTAAAAGGTATGGCTCCATGAAGACCACTTCTGACTAGACTTCTCCAGACATTAGATGGGTATACCAGGGTCCCACTGGTTTCTGCCAATTCTGAGTTGATGGCTCTGCTAGACAACTTCCGATTGATAGTAAGCATGATGTGTCTTTCATCTGCTACACTAAGTTTCCTTGACCGACCACTGCATCTACAATGTTCAGTGTTGCCTGTTTCTTTGTGTTTCTTCAGAGGAGCTTGGACAACACATCTTGAAACTGTTTGCCTTGAAATTTCTGCCTGGGAGAGACCTTGCTGATGTAGAATAACTACCTTGTGTAGTTGATGTGCTCATTCTTACCATAGTGTATGACTTTTAACATTAAACTGTCTTTGGCAACCTCACCTTGTTAGCAGAGTTTGGCTTGGTATAGAATTGATGGTCATTAGAATCTGTTTTGTATAATTGTTTCATCATGCACCTGACAATATGCCTACAAAATTCCCGATTTAACGCAAGTGTTCTAAGAAGAATTGATGTTGTGACAACATGAACAATGGAATATATATTTTTAAATCATTTCTATTTTGTGTTTCTTTAAATTAAAATATTTTCTTATTTATTAATCACATTTTTAAAAAGTTTTAGGAGGTTGGTGTATTTTTAAACCACCATTAAGATGGTCATGATGTGGGTATGTCTTGTAGATATCATCATTAGTGAAAAACAGCAGCAAGCCATAGTGATATTTTCATAGTAAAATTATGAGAGGAAATTAAACTTCCATGATTCATATAGAATGTGCAAATTTAAAGGGACAGTAAACACCACTAAGATCTCTATTTATTTAAAAAATACATAACCAATAAACCATTATTCACATACCCCCAATAGTAAAGCAGATCATCAGCCATAAATATCGGTAATGTAATCATCTAAATATAGGTCTCCAAAATGGCCCCCAACTCCTCCTCCCTTTACCTTCTTCATCATCGTTCAAATTTTTTTTCAATACCTATGCTCGTTCACAAGGGTTTCAACTGTGTCATCATGCAGTGAAGATGACATATGAACGCTACTCGCATGTCGATGCGCACCGCAATTAATTTCCCGATCTTCATTACCTGATGAGCAGAGGGAACGCATTCAGTAGCAGACTCTGTCTGAAGCGTTCAACTTCCTGCTCCACCAGTCGCGTCTCCAGTTTGTTTACATATATATTCTTCATATATTAAAAGCCCCTTAATATAATTGGACTTTGTTTAAAAATCAACATAATTCTCATTCTAAAATTTATCTTCACTAATTTTAGAATGCTATAAAATATACAGTACTTTAATACCCTGTTTACTTTTCATCAATGTCTGTAAAAAAAAAGCACAGAAAGGTTTTTATCTAATGGTTTCGGATTTTTCATTCCCCCTAGACGTCGCACATGCGCAAATTTGGCGCATCATGTGTGATCCGATATGATCACACAAGCGCAACTGTCCGTGCATGGAAAGGTAAACTGATTTGCAAGTCGCTTACTAGAGGGGCATATGGAATTAAGGTATCAAAATATTTCCTTAGGGGCCGAGTCTGGGGGGACATTTTTAACGGTCTGGATGAACATTTTAACTCAGAATTCAAAACAATACGATTGGAACTATTATATTTCAAAAGTTGCAAACGTATCATCACCTTTGCAAATTTTGATTAAGGTAAATATATATGGAGTGTTTACTATCCCTTTAAGAACTTTTCAGTTTACTTCTATTATCATGTTTACTGCATTCTCTTGGTATCCTTTGTTGAAAAGCATACCTATGTAGCCTTAGAAGCAGCAATGCACTACTGGGAGCTAACTTATTGATGGACAACTTCTTAATGCATGGGGTCCACAAAAAAATATTTTAAAAGCCTTAAGGGTCACATATAGATTTATGGTTAGTAAACACACAAATAATAACTTATTTTCTAAGCATGTCCAGTAGCACAGGGCCAGATTTAGGTAAGGTTCCAGGGTACCCTCTATCTGTTGTCCTCCCCTTTAAAGGGCACTTTTTAATTCTGGCAAACAAGTTGTTTGCCCACCCATCAGAAGTCCCTAAAGTACACATTTATTTCCACTTTTTCCTGGGGCCAAAAAAAACTATGGCACATATTCTTCATTCTGTTTTTTTCCTGGGGCTGTAAAACTAGTGCAGGGGGCCACATGTGGCTCATGGCCCCACAAGCTTACCATCCCTGCTCTAACACATTAGCGCACTTTCTAATTTCACTTATATCTCCCTATAATCTATGTTGTTCTAATCCTTGTTTGAGGCCTTTAGATGCCGCTTAGTAACTGAGGAAGGAGTTTATCTGTATTGTAAAATAGATAACAAATCACTTATTATGACAGTGAAGTTACGGAATTTTGAGTAAGCCGCTGAATTGTCTACTTTTCCAAGAAGAAATTCCAGAGAGTGACTAATTGCTGGTGCGTGGTATGTTTTGCTCTATGCTCAGTCAGGCAGTGATATTCGCACTTCTGTGTGACAGACTTGCATATCTTTACTGCGGAGATCATTAGAAGGGAAACAGTCTCGATCTGCATACAATATTGCATTATTTACAGGAGGCCACATAAACTGCATTATATGATGTTACAAGACAGAGTATGAGGCAGTAATAATAAGACATTTATATGAGGCAAGGTGTATATCATATGTTGCTTATTTTTACAAGGAAATATATGTACTTTGTTTTTGTTTTAACCAAGCGGAATATAAAATTGGCTTCAATAGATATAGGGGTATTTTTTAAGGCTGTTGAAGAGAAGTAAAACGTGAGTGATATTACAAATACTGTAATATAAAAAAAAAAAACACACAATGCACAAGCTTACAAAATATTAATAAATGTAGCTAGAAAAAGCTGGTGCAGCTATCCACTAAAGTACTTAATGAAAATACGTAAAGGAAGAAAGAGGTGACATGAAAAAAACACACCAAAAAAGTGGAAAAAGTCACAACACTAGATTACAATAAAAGTAAAATTGATTTATACAACATAGCTTTTGGCCCAATAGAACAATCCTAAGTCATTTCTCATACAGAAAAAAAATATTATTGTATACAGAGATATAAAATATGCACATTAGTAAATTATTACAGGCATAATTTCACACTCAAAATTTGCACAATAAATATAATACCTAATTATGGTATAGAAAAAGCATTATGGATCCAAGTAGTGTGCCACAAGCTACGCATGCATCCAAATAAGCCGAAGGATTTACATAAGCAACCTACGCTTACAGCAGGAGGAACGAGGGGACAGTCATAATGTAGTAGTCAAAGCAATGAAGCAAAAGCAGTATAGAGTAGGCAACGCTAAGCACTTCTGATAACAGTCCCACTGTAGCCCCCTCTCTCTGTTGGAACAGGCAGGGACAAAAAGTTCCCAATGCTGCAGATCTCTTGCAGCGCTAAATGCTGCACTCCTCTCACAGATATGAACCCAAGGCATCCACTCCCAGAACAGAAATACACACAAGTCTCCAAATGGCAGCAAATACAACCTGCAAGTTGGATCTGGTATAATTTTGTACTTAATGAGGTTGTGGAATGCTTTATGCAAATATAATTGGCCAATGTGCAGTAAAATTAAATGGAGATTGTTGGCAATATTTTGCTATGCTCAGCAAATATGAATAATTAAACACAGTATTACAAGATGCACAATTATGTTTTAAAATTATTATTACAATTTTAAGAGTTTTGCAAATCTAGAAAATTCTAGGCATACACCCTAAAACCCTCCCAGGTTTCTTCTGCTGTGGAGACCAAAGGAGATTATGTCCTGCCATAAACTGAAATGTGATACACATGGTGTTGTACTTTTTTCAGCAGATAACAATTTCTGAACTCCGGCCAGTATTGTCTGCGAGTTTTTCTAATAAAATATCTTTTAATAGTGTATAGTGATGCTAATAAGTGACGTGTGTGCAATTAACTTGTTATCGTCCAAAACCATAGAGCAGGGGCATAAGTTATCCTTAATGGGCCAATGGCCAAGGGCTGTGGTGGGCCCTAAATTTCAACAGCGGCCTTCCTGACTGTTTGCAATGAGGAAAAGTTAAGCTGGCACTACAAAGGTGCAAGGGAGGTTGCTTCTCTGTGACTGTGAGTTATCCTTCCTCTTTGCTTAGTCCACACCAGAGGATATGCACAGCCTGTACAAATATGGTGGCAGGTATTTCTGTACAACAAATCTTTGGTGGCCATCTTGGAAACCCTGCCACCATATTTGTAAACACTTTCCTTATGCTGTTATCCCATTTTTGCAAAATGAGGGGCCAGACATGATGCAGGTGTAGCCTGGGACCCAACAGGCCCTCCTGTAGTGATGCCACTACTGATTGCTAGGCCAGATGGGCCCCCTAGAGGTGTGGGCCCATTCTCAATTGATACCTCTGAGAGCCCCAGTATTTACTCTCCTTCATCATCACTATAGTGGGCATGTGTTTGTGGATTATCTATTTTGCTTATTTATATTAGTGTAAAACGCTTAATATTAATTGTTTAAAACAACAGCATCTGGCAAATATAAGAGAGGCGCCCCATATGTATATCAGTCACCATATAGACAAATCAGATGAGCACTCACATTTCCATAGAGCACCCTTATGTGCTAGTAGACACAGGCTGGCAGTATAAACGTGTGTCAGCTCACCTCCTCCCGACAGATGCACGTGGTCCAGGGACAGCTCAAACACACATAGTGTTGAACCAAACAATACAAATGCGCACCTAGCAATTAGAGCTTGTAAACACTGTTTGCAGTTTAAAAACTGATTTAATAAAACCATATAAAATACAAACAATACAGTATAATATATGGGAGTTCAGTTTATCCTGTGACTAGGGTTACTGTTGTGTATCATTATCTATATATACTTAGTTTCACCTTATATGTTTTATGTTATCCTATCGATAAGCGCCCCCTATAGAGCCATTTTTATAGTTCTTGTTGAATATTAATTGTTTAACTCTAACTGATTGAGCAGGAAGCAATGTGATGTTGTTTCTCAACGCCATCCAGTATCACATTGGTACTCAGGAATAAGATGAAAAGTGTTGTCAGAGGTTTATGAAATCCATTTATCTGTTAAATTGGATAATTGAAAATGGTTCTGTGTCCTTACGTATCAAGAATTTGAATGGTGATCAGAAAACAGGACTAGCACATGTAAAGAATAGGGCTGAAATGATCCTGAAAAAAGTGCTGCCATTAAACAATGAATATGGCTGATTGTGACATAGAAACGTGTCATTAACTGCAGTTAACATGCCAATAATCATAAAAATGATAAATTGTTAACCCCTTAATGACCAGCCTTGTACCCTGGGCTTCTCTCTGCCGCGATGGGGCTCAAAATTTACCAGATTGCGCTATTTCTGCATGCCCCACGAGTGGGGAACTGCAGAAATAGATTTGCAGAGTTTACCGATGCAGAGAGGACCACTCTGCCAGTACCTAAGATGGCAGCCAATAGGTCGAGGGGGGAGGCTTAGAGAGCTGTTTGGGGGGGGGGATCAGGGAGGTTGGGAGTTATTAGGGGATCCGACACTTAATAAAAAATGTATAAAACAAACAAACAAACCACCTTTATTTTTATACTGGCAAACTTTCTGCCAGTACTTAAGATGGCGGTGACAATTGTGAGGTGGGGGAGGGAAGAGAGCTGTTTTAGAGGGGTCAGGGAGGGATCAGGGGGTGGGATGTGTCAGGTGGGAGGCTGATCTCTACACTTAAGCTACAATTAACCCTACAAACTACCTAATTAACCCCTTTACTGCTGGGGTAATACAAGTGTGGTGCGCAGCTGCAATTAGCGGCCTTCTAATTACCAAAAATCAATACCAAAGCCAAATATGTCTGCTATTTCTGAACAAAGAGGATACCAGATAAGCATTTACAACCATTTGCACAAGCTGTTTGTAAATAATTTCAGTGAGAAACCTAAAGTTTGTGAAAAAGTTAACAATTTTTTTTTATTTGATCGCATTTGGCGGTAATATGGTGGCATGAAATATACCAAAATGGGCCTAGATCAATACTTTGGGTTGTCTATTACACTATACCAAAGCTAAAATTAACCATACAAGCTACCTAATTAACCCCTTCACTGCTGGGCATAATACAGTGTGGTGTGCAGTGGCATTTAGCGGCCTTCTAATTACCAAAAAGTAATGTCAAAGCCATAAATGCCTGCTAGTTATGAACAAAGGGGATCCCAGAGAAACATTTATAACCATTTTTCCATAATAGCACAAGCTGTTTGTAAATAATTTCAGTGAGAAACAAAAGTTTGTAAAAAAGTTTGTGAAAACGTTAACTTTTTTTTTATTTGATTGAATTTAGCGGTAAAATGGTGGCATCAAATATACCAAAATGGGCCTAGATCAATACTTTGGGTTGTCTACTAAAAATACTATAAAAAAATATAAACATGTCAAGGGATATTCAGGGATTCCTGACAGATATCAGTGTTACAATGTAACTAGCACTAATTTTGAAAAAAAAAAATGGTTTGGAAATAGCAAAGTGCTACTTGTATTTATTGCCCTATAACTTGCAAAAAAAGCAAAGGACATGTAAACATTGGGTATTTCTAAACTGGTTGTAGATGTGTAACAGATTTTGGGGGTCAAAGTTAGAAAAAGTGTGTTTTTTTCTATTTTTTATCATATTTTATAATTGTTTTATAGTAAATTATAAGATATGATCAAAATAATGGTATTTTTAGAAATTCCATTTAATGGCAAGAAAAACAGTATATAATATGTGTGGGTACAGTAAATGAGAAAGAGGAAAATTACAGCTAAACACAAACACCGCAGAAATGTAAAAAAACAGCCCTGGTCCTTAAGGGTAAGAAATTGTAAAATGGTCTGGTCCTTAAGGGGATAACACCCTGTATGTTGCTTTCCCCTAAAATAATCTGGCTGAGTCTTATAGAACCTATATCCCCTTTCTTACCATGCCACTGGGAGCCTTATTTACTGAAAAAAATCCTATGCGTTTCACAGTAATTTATATATAGTTCACTAGTTTTCAACCTGTTATCAGGCCTCCCTAACAGAACAGATTTTCAGGATTACCTTGGTTGAGAGCAGGTTAATAACCATGTTTACTAATCAGCTGATTATTTCACCTGTGCTCCTGATCAGATATCCTCAAAATGTGGCCTTTTATGGATGCCTGAGGACAGGTTCTAGTGCACTGACCATATTTGATATATCATGGAAATCTTTATTACCTAGTTCACAATAGCAAAATAAATACAAAGAAACTTGCCTTAGCACTATGTACATGGGGGGCCACACTTATGAAAGCTTTATACACTGTCAGTAAGATCCTCTTTGAAAAGCAATTGCAGTCATTTGCTTGTTGTGTTTCCCTTGTGAAAGCAAACTCAAGTAACAATAGAAATCCTGACTGTGGCATTGCTTTTAGGTTTTGGCTCAATGCTTGGGCTTTTCAGATGTTTACAACTAGAGGAATATGACAAGGACACCGCAGACTACATCTCATAGTTTTATAAAAACTCTTGTGTTTTCCTTAGGAACTAATAGTACATTTTTCAGGGATAGAATTTGTGGGATAGAATCATTTGCTTTATTCAAATTATGCTGCGCACCACACTAGTAAATATAATAAATTACTCAGGGTCCTAGAAGTAAATATAACAAATTACTCAGGGTCCTATATTTACACATAACACATAAAAAACTCATGTTTGAAAAAATAACTTAAAGGGACATAAAACCCAAATTTTTCTTTCATGATTAACATAGAACATACAATTTTAAACAACTTTAAAAATGACTACTGTCAAATTTTCTTCGTTTTCTTGTTATCCCTTGTTAAAAAGCAGGAAGTTACGTTCAGGAGTGTGCACGTGTCTGCAGCACTATATGGCAGCGGTTTTACAAAAGTGTTATACATTAACAAGAGCACTAGATGGCAGCACTATTTCCTGTCATGTAGTATACCTATCTATGTATCTCTTCAACAAAGAATAACATGAGAATTATGCAAATGTGATAATAGAAGTAAATTGGAAACATTTTTAAAATTGTATTCTCTATCTGAATAATAAAAGAAAGAAATTTGGTTTTATGTCCCTTTAATTATGTTTAGTTGAATGTTAAATAGTCAAATAAATCAGTCACAAAAGAACTAATAACCATGAAAATGGCTGCATTCTGCTGCATTCATTTCTTTTCAGGGCTGTATTATTTAGAAAAAATTGTATTTGCACATATATTTGTGGGCTGCGGTCCGCCGCGGGTGGGATCGCTTTCTACATCACAGAATGAAGCAACCAGGAACTGGAAGGGGGCGGAGGAAGGACCGGTAAAGAGTAATATATAAAATATAATTTTAAAAAAAGTTAGGGATTGCTAAAACAATAAGAATAATTCAAGGACATTAATAAATATTTAACCTAGTGGCATATTCCAGAACCCTAAATATTTACCATCACTTCAAGGATTCAGATAGAGCAATGACCAAATTGCCCATAGTCTTTTTATGCACACTTTCTGAGGTAACAAATCCTAATATCTTTGAGAAAGTGCTGTGAGAGGAGTATTGTCTGTGCCTTACCAAGTAGTGACGAAGTTAATCAAACTTACGGCTAGATTTAGAGTTCTGCATTAGCCGTAAAAAGCAGCGTTAAGGGGTCCTAACGCTGCTTTTGACCGCCCGCTGGTATTTAGAGTCAGCCAGGAAAGGGTCTACCGCTCACTTTCTTTCCGCGACTCCAGGCTACCGCAGATCCCCTTACGTCAATTGCGTATCCTATCTTTTCTATGGGATTTGACTAACGCTGGTATTTGGAGTCTTGGAACAAGTGAGCGGTAGACCCTCTACTGACAAGACTCCAGCCACAAAAAAAAGTCAGTAGTTAAGAGCTTTATGGGCTAACGCCGGAACATAAAGCTCTTAACTACTGTGCTACAAAGTACACTAACACCCATAAACTACCTATGTACCCCTAAACCGAGCCCCCCCCCCCACATCGCCAACCCTCTATTAAAATTTTTTAACCCCTAATCTGCCGACCGGACACCACCGCCACCTACATTATCCCTATGAACCCCTAATCTACTGCCCCTAACATCGCCGACACCTATATTATTTTTAATACCCCCTAATCTGCCCCCCCAACGTCGCCGCCACCTACCTACACTTATTAACCCCTAATCTGCCGACCGGACCTCGCCGCCACTATAATAAATGTATTAACCCCTAAACCGCCGCACTCCCGCCTCGCAAACACTATAATAAAGTTTATTAACCCCTAATCTGCCCTCCCTAACATCGCTGCCACCTACCTGCAATTATTAACCCCTAATCTCCCACCCGCAACGTCGCTGCTAATATAATTAAGTTATTAACCCCTAAACCTAAACCCTAACACCTCCCCTAAGTTAAATATAATTTTAATTAAACAAAATAATATTCCTATAATTAAATAAATTATTCCTATTTAAAACTAAAAACTAATATAGCTACAATATAACTAATAGTTACATTGTAGCTATTTTAGGATTTATATTTATTTTACATGCAACTTTGTATTTATTTTAACTAGGTACAAAAGCTATTAAATAGCTAATAACTATTTAATAGCTTTAATAGCTACCTAGTTAAAATAACTACAAAATTACCTGTAAAATAAATCCTAACCTAAGTTACAAATACACCTAACACTACACTATAATTAAATTAATTAAATAAATTAAATACAGTTAGCTAAACTAAAAGACAATTAAATAAACTAATCTATAATACAAAAAACAACAACACTAAATTACCAAAAATAATAAAAAAAATTACAAGAAGTTTAAACTAATTACACCCAATCTAAGCCCCTAATAAAAAATAAATAAAAAAAATAAAAAAATGCCCTACCCTATTCTAAATTATAAAAGTAATCAGCTCTTTTACCAGCCCTTAAAAGGGCTTTTTGCGGGGCATTGCCCCAAAGTAATCAGCTCTTTTACCTGTTAAAAAAAATACAAACCCCCCAACATTAAAACCCACCACCCACATACCCCTACTCTAACCCACCCAAACCCCCCTTAAAAAAACCTAATGCTAACCCTCTGAAGATCTCCCTACCTTGAGTCGTCTTAACTCAGCCGAGCCGAATTCTTCATCCAAGGTACACAGAGGAGGTCCTTCATACGGTAGAAGTCTTCAATCTTCATCCATCTGGAGCGGAGCCATTTTCAAAGGAGCCGACACGGAACCATCCTCTTCAATGTCGACTGAACGACGAATGAAGGTTCCTTTAAGGGACGTCATCCAAGATGGCGTCCCTTCAATTCCGATTGGCTGATAGGATTCTATCAGCCAATCGGAATTAAGGTAGGAAAAATCTGATTGGCTGATGCAATCAGCCAATCAGATTGAAGTTCAATCCGATTGGCTGTTTCAATCAGCCAATCGTATTGAGCTCTCATTCTATTGGCTGATTGGAACATTAGGGCGGTATGCATTGAATTTAATTAATTTTCCTACCTTAATTCCGATTGGCTGATAGAATCCTATCAGCCAATCGGAATTCGACGGACGCCATCTTGGATGATGTCATTTAAAGGAACCGTCATTCGGCGAGTAGGCGTCGGTAGAAGAGGATGGATCCGCGTCGGCTGGAAGAAGATGTCCCCGCTCCGCTCCGGATGGATGAAGATTGAAGATGCCGCTTGGATGAAGATGTCTACCGGTCCGGATGTCCTCTTCTGCCCGGATAGGATGAAGACTTCTGCCGCTCTGGATGTCTTCTTTTGGTCCATCAGTGCCCAGTTGGGTGAAGACGACTCAAGGTAGGGAGATCTTCAGGGGCTTAGTGTTAGGTTTATTTAAGGGGGGTTTGGGTTAGATAAGGGGTATGTGGGTGGTGGGTTGTAATGTTGGGGGGGTATTGTATGTTTTTTTTACAGGCAAAAGAGCAGAATTCTTTGGGGCATGCCTCGCAAAAGGCCCTTTTAAGGGCTGGTAAGGTAAAAGAGCTTTCCTATTTTTATTTTAGAATAGGGTAGGGAATTTTTTTATTTTGGGGGGCTTTGTTATTTTATTAGGGGGCTTAGAGTAGGTGTAATTAGCTTAAAATTGTTGTAATATTTTTCTAATGTTTGTAAATTATTTTTTTATTTTTTGTAACTTAGTTCTTTTTTATTTTTTGTATTTTAGTTAGTTTATTTAATTGTATTTATTTGTAGGTATTTTATGTAATTAATTTATTGATAGTGTAGTGTTAGGTTTAATTGTAGATAATTGTAGATATTTTATATAATTAATTTATTGATAGTGTAGTGTTAGGTTTAATTGTAGATAATTGTAGGTATTTTATTTAATTAATTTATTGATAGTGTAGTGTTAGGTTTAATTGTAACTTAGGTTAGGATTTATTTTACAGGTAATTTTGTAATTATTTTAACTAGGTAGCTATTAAATAGTTCTTAACTATTTAATAGCTATTGTACCTGGTTAAAATAAATACAAAGTTGCCTGTAAAATAAATATAAATCCTAAAATAGCTACAATATAATTATAATTTATATTGTAGCTATATTAGGGTTTATTTTACAGGTAAGTATTTAGCTTTAAATAGGACCGCTCGCTACGTCCCAAATAGAAAACAAGGAAGTGGTGTGGGGGAGGAGTTGCAGTAAGATACGGTAATTACAGCTGGTTTGTTGTTTTGTGTGGCGTTTTTTAATCGAGTTGTTATACTCTTCCACTTGGACCCATACACTTGGGGTTGTTTTGGAGAACCTGATTCCATCTGGAAATCGGAAGAAACACTTTAGAACACAGTGTGTGTATGTTTATACACCAGACTTCTGAGATCCTTTGCCATTGCGGAACTCTGATGAAGATCGTTTAAAGAGACCTATACGGTTTTCAGGTGCTCTTATCATACCTCATTTTGTTTGAGGTCACATCTTGTGAGTTTTTAATTGTGACTGTAAATAAATATATTGTTTATATTAAAATACTGCACTTAGAGGGGTTACGCCCTGTCTCTTCTTTATGTTTTTTTATTTAGCTTTTATCCGGTTTCCAGTACCGTGAAACAGTAACTCATGAGGCAGCAACCCTGAATCTTTGAATCACCTTTACCATTTGGAAGCAGCATATCCTTTTGGTTTTATTATACACATTTCTTGTTGTGGGGCGCTCTACTCTGTGTATTAAGATACGGTAATTACTTTCATTAAAATGTTTTATTAAAAAAAATGAGATAAAGAAAAGTCAGCGACTAGATAGCTGGATCATGGAAATTTGACTTTCACTTTAAGCTGTCAATCTTGATAATGCTTATGTCACATTTCAGCAAATATAGTTGATCATATCTTGACAGTTTTTGGAATGTTAACCCTTTTCAATGTCAACACTTTCACAATCAGCCGCTTTCATTGTTTATTGACAACATTTGGTTCCAATTCGGTCAGTCCTGTTTGTGTTCCATTTCTTATAGGGAAAGAAAAGACAAAATTATAGTTTAATTGATTGGATAGAGCACAACATTTTATACAACTTTCTAATTTACTTTAATTATAAAATTTGCATAGTTCTCTTGTTATCCTTTTATAAAGAGTAATCCTAGGTGAGCTCAGGATCGTGCACGTGTCTTTAGCCATCTGGCAGCAGTGTTTGGAATATTGTTTATTGCAATGTTATTCACGGTTACAAACGCCGCTGCCATAGACTGCTATAGACATGTGCACACTCCTAAGCTCCTATAGTGCCTGCCTAGGTTTACACTAAACAAAAGATATCAAGAGAACAAAGCAAGTATGATAATAGAAGCAAATTGGAAAGTTGTTCAAAACTATGGCCTAGATTTAGAGTTGGGCGGTAGCCGTGAAAACCAGCGTTAGAGGCTCCTAACGCTGGTTTTGGGCTACCACCGGTATTTAGAGTCAGTCATTAAAGGGTCTAACGCTCACTTTCCAGCCGCGACTTTTCCATACCGCAGATCCCCTTTCGTCATTTGCGTATCCTATCTTTTCAATGGGATCTTTCTAACGCCGGTATTTAGAGTCGTGGCTGAAGTGAGCGTTAGAAATCTAACGACAAAACTCCAGCCGCAGAAAAAAGTCAGTAGTTAAGAGCTTTCTGGGCTAACGCCGGTTTATAAAGCCCTTAACTACTGTGCTCTAAAGTACACTAACACCCATAAACTACCTATGTACCCCTAAACCGAGGCCCCCCCACATCGCCGCCACTCGATTAAATTTTTTTAACCCCTAATCTGCCGACCGCCACCTACGTTATACTTATGTACCACTAATCTGCTGCCCCTAACACCGCCGACCCCTATATTATATTTATTAACCCCTAACCTGCCCCCCACAACGTCGCCGCCAGCTACCTACAATAATTAACCCCTAATCTGCCGACCGCAAAGCACCGCCAACTACGTTATCCTTATGTACCCCTAATCTGCTGCCCCTAACACCGCCGACCCCTATATTATATTTATTAACCCCTAATCTGCCCCCCTCAACGTCGCCTCCACCTGCCTACACTTATTAACCCCTAATCTGCCGAGCGGACCGCACCGCTACTATAATAAAGTTATTAACCCCTAATCCGCCTCACTCCCACCTCAATAACCCTATAATAAATAGTATTAACCCCTAATCTGCCCTCCCTAATATCGCCGACACCTAACTTCAATTATTAACCCCTAATCTGCCGACCGAATCTCGCCGCTACTGTAATAAATGGATTAACCCCTAAAGCTAAGTCTAACCCTAAGCCTAACACCCCCCTAAATTAAATATAATTTAAATCTAACTAAATAAATTAACTCTTATTAAATAAATTATTCCTATTTAAAGCTAAATACTTACCTGTAAAATAAACCCTAATATAGCTACAATATAAATTATAATTATATTATAGCTATTTTAGGATTTATATTTATTTTACAGGTAACTTTGTATTTATTTTAACCAGGTACAATAGCTATTAAATAGTTAAGAACTATTTAATAGCTAAAATAGTTAAAATAATTACAAAATTACCTGTAAAATAAATCCTAACCTAAGTTACAATTAAACCTAACACTACACTGTCAATACATTAATTAAATACAATACCTACAAATAACTACAATTAAATAAACTAACTAAAGTACAAAAAATAAAAAAGAACTAAGTTACAAAAAATAAGAAAATATTTACAAACAGAAAAATATTACAACAATTTTAAACTAATTACACCTACTCTAAGCCCCCTAATAAAATACCAAAGCCCCCCAAAATAAAAAAATGCCCTACCCTATTCTAAATTAAAAAAGTTCAAAGCTCTTTTACCTTACCAGCCCTGAAAAGTGCCCTTTGCGGGTCATGCCCCAAAGAATTCAGCTCTTTTGCCTGTAAAAAAACCACATACAATACCCCCCCAACATTAAAACCCACCACCCACATACCCCTAATCTAACCCAAACCCCCCTTAAATAAACCTAACACTAAGCCCCTGAAGATCTTCCTACCTTATCTTCACCTCGCCGGGTATCACCGATCGGTCCTGGCTCCAAAATCTTCATCCAACCCAAGCGGGGGCTGGTGATCCATAATCCTGCGGCTGAAGAGGTCCAGAAGAGGCTTCAAAGTCTTCATCCTATCCGGGAAGAAGAGGCGATCCAGACCGGCAACCATCTTGATCCAAGCGGCATCTTCTATCTTCATCCGATGAGGAACGGCTCCATCGTGAAGACCTCCAGCGCGGATCAATCTTCTTCCGACGACGTCCAACTGAAGAATGACGGTTCCTTTAAGGGACATCATCCAAGATGGCGTCCCTCGAATTCCGATTGGCTGATAGGATTCTATCAACCAATCGGAATTAAGGTAGGAAAATTCTGATTGGCTGATGGAATCAGCCAATCAGAATCAAGTTCAATCCGATTGGCTGATCCGATCAGCCAATCAGATTGAGCTCGCATTCTATTGGCTGTTCCGATCAGCCAAGATAATTGTAGGTATTTTATTTAATTAATTTATTGATAGTGTAGTGTTAGGTTTAATTGTAGATAATTGTAGGTATTTTATTTAATTTATTTATTGATAGTGTAGTGTTAGGTTTAATTGTAACTTAGGTTAGGATTTATTTTACAGGTAATTTTGTAATTATTTTAACTAGGTAACTATTAAATAGTTATTAACTATTTAATAGCTATTGTACCTGGTTAAAATAAATACAAAGTTGCCTGTAAAATAAATATTAATCCTAAAATAGCTATAATATAATTATAATTTATATTGTAGCTATATTAGGATTTATTTTACAGGTAAGTATTTAGCTTTAAATAGGAATAATTTATTTAATAAGAGTTAATTAATTTCGTTAGATTTAAATTATATTTAACTTAGGGGGGTGTTAGTGTTAGGGTTAGACTTAGCTTTAGGGGTTAATCCATTTATTACTGTAGCAGCGAGATTCGGTCGGCAGATTAGGGGTTAATAATTGAAGTTAGGTGTCGGTGATGTTAGGGAGGGCAGATTAGGGGTTAATACTATTTATTATAGGGTTATTGAGGCGTGAGTGAGGCGGATTAGGGGTTAATAACTTTATTATAGTAGCGGTGCGGTCCACTCGGCAGATTAGGGGTTAATAATATAGGGGTCGGCAGTGTTAGGGGCAGCAGATTAGGGGTACATAGCTATAATGTAGGTGGCAGTGGTGTACGGAGCGGCAGATTAGGGGTTAATAATAATATGCAGGTGTCAGCGATAGCGGGGGTGGCAGAATAGGGGTTAATAAGTGTAAGATTAGGGGTGTTTAGAGTCGGGGTTCATGTTAGAGTGTTAGGTGCAGACGTAGGAAGTGTTTCCCCATAGAAAACAATGGGGCTGCGTTAGGAACGCGGCTTTTTTGCAGGTGTTTTTTTTCAGCTCAAACAGCCCCATTGTTTTCTATGGGGATATCGTGCACGAGCACGTTTTTGAAGCTGGCCGCTTCCGTAAGCACCGCTGGTATCTAGAGTTGCAGTGGCGTTAAATTATGCTCTACGCTCCCTTTTTGGAGCCTAACGCACTGAAAACTCAGCCATTCTGTGAACTCTAAATACCAGCGGTATTTAAAAGGTGCGGGGGAAAAAAAGCACGCGTAGCTAACGCACCCCTTTGGCCGCAGAACTCTAAATCTAGGCGTGTATTCTTTATCTGAATCATTAAAGTTTAAAGGCATAGTAAACCCCAACATTTTCTTTTATGATTCAGATAGAACATACAATTTTAAACAACTTTCCAATTGAATTCTATTATCAAATTTTCTTCATTCTCTTGTTATCCATTGCTGAAGATACACCATTGTACTACTGACAGGAAGCTTAAAATATCTATTTAGCCAATCACAAGAGACAAATGTGTGCAGGCGCCAATTAGCAGCAGCTCCCACTAGTGTATGATATAAGCGTATTTATTTTTTAACAAGGGATACTAAGAGAACGAAGCGCATTTGAAAATAGAAGTTAATTTAAAATTGTTTTAAAATGACATGCTCTATCTGAATCATGCAAGTTTAATTTTGACCTTCCTATCCCTTTCATTTTGAATTTACTATCCCTTTAATGACGTATTTACTGGCCATTTTTCACTTATTGCATTTGACATATCACATTAATTGTACACAAGTCACATATGAGCATCACTATAGACTATAAAAAGGGATCAATCAACAAACAGGCCCTTCAACCCCCCCCCCCCAAATCTCTATTTTGTTTGTCATTAATGCTGCAGATTTAGTTATTTGAATAGGAAATCAGGAGATTAATGATGCAGAAATTGATCTTTTGTTTTAGGAGTTATCAATATCAAGCTTCAGGGTTATTAGTGTCATAAGCACTTTAGGATTGTAATCACTGGAAAAACAAACAATACCGGCCAACATTTAGAAATTGTTATCTGCCTAAAAATCAAAACAAACAAAACTTAACTACTGTCACTCCATGATCTGTGAAGCTGTAGGTTGCTAGGGGGCCAGTCCTTGATGCTTAGTTTTTTTTTTTTTTTTAAGCTCCTTTGTCCTCGAAGTAGCAGCAAGCCAGAATAATGCTCTTACACAGGTCTCTACTGTGCCATAGATAGAAAGATAGATAGATAGATAGATAGATAGATAGATAGATAGATGCCCCCTAGCTGCATTGTAAAGGTAAGGAAGATATTATAAATATAATTCTAGCTTTGTTATGTTTTAATACTTAAGTATTTGGGTCTAAAAGTACAGAAACAACGTTTCGAGCCATTAGAAGACTCTTAATCATAGACTTCTAATGGTGTGAAACATTGTCTCTTCTGGACCTGTGTATGATTTAAAATGCAAAAGTATTAATGAAAAATGACAAGGCTGGAATTCCTTTTATGATATACTATGGATAGACGTGGTATTTCTTTGATATTGTGCCTGGGTAGTGCTGCTGTCTCCTGTTCATAGACTTACAAAGATAAAGAAGAACCTGCGATTCTGGGTACTTCCTTATCCTGTGTAAAAAAAATTAACCCATCCTAATTTTTCCACTATTCTAATGGCTAGATTACGAGTGGCGCCCTATCGTTAGCGCGATTAGCGTAAACATGATTGGGGTGTTCTTTATGCTCAAATCCATATTACAAGTGGTGAGGTGTTAAAATGATAGCAGAGAACGGTAAGATGTGCTTGAATAACAAGTTAAAAGTAAATGCGATCGCGTGAACACTATTGCGTTTACCGCTCAAACTTTTCACACGACCTTTCAGAGTTTGTCCGGATGAAACAGTTGCACTAAACTTCACTATGAATCCCAAAACAAAGCAGTCCAAGGGCAAACCACTAGAATCGTCAGGCTGGCAGGATTTCGTAACAGTAAAGCAGTCCAACAATTTAGGGGTTAAAAGGCAGAGTAGTCAGGCAAGCAGAGATCAGCAGCAGTAAATCAATCCAACAATTGAAGGGTTAACAGGCAGAGTAGTCAGGCAAGCAGAGTTCAGCAGCAGTAAATCAATCCAACAAGTTAGGGGTTAACAGGCAGAGTAATCAGGCAAGCAGAGTTCAGCAACAAAAAAGGCAATCAGAGAATAAACGATCTTTCACACCCAGGAGCACACAAGGTAACGCCTATACTTGGGCAGTGATAGATCGATAAGACAGCATTTAAATAGGTGCAGGATTTGCGCCCAGGTGTCAGGACCAGAATGAGAGAGAGAGGAGCATGCGGCGATGACATCAGCGCCGCATGCCTCCGGACCCGACACAGCCCCTGGCAACGAGCAGGGATGGAGATGCCATGCCCCTAGCAATGGCTAGAGCGGCACGGTGTGACATAGCCCCCTTCTCAAGGGTTCCCTCCGGGAACCTGAGTTGGCCGCAAAGGATGAGCAGCATGGAATCTAGAGACCAAAGATGGAGCATGCAAATCGTGGGCAGGAACCCAGGAACGATCTGCCACAGAGAAACCCTTCCAATGTATCAGATACTGCAGTTGTCTGCGCCTGTATCTGGAGTCCAGGATCTTAGCTACCTCATATTCAGGACCACCACGGACTAGGAGTGGAGGAAGAGGAGCTTGGAGCCGGGTATATGTATTCTTGATGTAAGGCTTGAGTAGTGAAATGTGGAAGACTGGGTGTATGTGCAGGGTTTTGGCAAGGCCACTTTGTAGGCAACAGGAGACAGTCTTTTCAGGACCTTGTAAGGGCCTTTAAACCTAGGCCCTAATTTGTGACAGGTTTGACGTAAACAAATATGTTGAGTAGAGATCCAAACACGTTCACCACTGGGATGGCATGTACAGAAGCTCTATGACGATCAGCAAAGTTCTTATATCTGGAGACAGCTGAACGTAGCTGAGAGCGAATACGTTGCCAATGAGTGGTGAGTCCAGTGATGTGTCGGTCTGCAGCAGGAACCCCAGTGGACTGAGCAGAAAGAGGGAAGACACAAGGTTGATATCCTGCTGCGGCTTGAAAAGGAGAACATCGAAGAGAAGAGTGCCAATGAGTGTTTCTTGTCAGCTCTGCTAGGGTTAACAATTCAGACCATTTGGTATGGCAAGGGTTGACAAAGGCTCTGAGGTAGGCTTCAAGATCCTGGTTTACCCTCTGTTAGTCCATTGGTCTGAGGATGGTAGCCAGAATACAAAGAAACAGTGGTTCCGATCAACTTACAGAAGGCTCTCCAAAAGGTAGAGATGAACTGTAGACCTCTGTCGGAAATTATATTCACAGGAATGCCATGAAGTCGTACCACATGCAAGAGAAAAAGAGACGATAATTCTTTGGCAGAAGGCAGTTTGGTTAGGGGTCTGGAAAAGTTATCCACCACAACCCAGATAACCATATGGTGGTCAGAAGGAAGAAGGTCCACTATGAAATCCATTGTTATGTGTGTCCATGGTTGTTTGGGAATGGACAATGGTTTGAGCAAGCCAGGAGGCAAGGATCGGGGAATTTGGTTGGCAGCACAAGTTGTGCAGGCTTTTACATAATCCTGAGTGTCAGACTTCATAGTAGGCCACCATACATGTAGAGAAAGATGCTTGAAAGTCCTAGTCAAACCAGGATGTCATGAGAGTTTGCTATCATGAGCCCAGGATAGCCCAGGGGTGCGTAGGTTCAGAGGTACAAAGAGGATATTGGAGGCCGGGGGGCTCCAGGAGGTTTACTAGACTGGGCACATTGCAATCTTTGCAGAAGGGTGGTATTTAGTTGAGCAACCACACAGGAGGGGGGTATAATGTGTTAAATATGAGCTTCAGATGAGTCACTTGAGTGAGGGAACTGACAGGAAAGGGCGTTCGCCTTCTTGTTCTTGGTCCCAGGAAGATAAGAGACCACAAAGTTAAAACAGGAAAAGAACAAGGCGCACCTGGCCTGTCAAGGATTGAGTCGATGAGCAGTCTCTAGGTAAGTCAGGTTCTTATGGTCTGTGGGATTGGAGGTGCCCTCTAACCAATGATGCCATTTAGTCTAAGCCATCTTAATGGCTAAGAGTTTGCGGTTACCCACATCGTAATTCCTCTCAGCAGGAGCAAAGCATTTAGAGAAAAAGGCTACAGGGTGTGACTTGGAAGTCAAAGGATCCCTTTGGGTTAGAACTGCTCCAGCTCCTATCTCGGAGGCATCAACCTCTAAAGTACACTGTAGGTCAGGATCAGGATGGCGGAGAACAGGAGCAGAACAGAAAGCCTTTTTCAGACAAGAGAAGGCATTTATGGCTTCAGGAGGCCAACGTTTACAGTCTTTGTTCTGTTTTGTCAATTCAGTGAAAGGAGCGTCTGTTTGAGAAAAGTTATTTATAAACTTGCGGTAATAATTGGAGAACCCCAAGAACCTCTGTAATTCCTTTAAATAAGTAGGTAGAAGCCATTCTAGAACTGCGGTGAGTTTAGCAGGATCCATGGAAAAACCCTCCTTCGAGATGACATAACCAAGGAATTGGATCTCAACTTTATCAAACTCACAATTTTCTTGCTTGGCTACCAAAGAATTGTCTCTGAGACGTAGAAGAACCTGTCTCACATGTTTATGATGCTCCTCTAAAGTGGAAGAGAAAACAAGGATATCATCCAAACACAGAAGATAATGCAGAAATAAAATCATCAGCATCATGCAGGAGTGGAGCATTCTGTTCCAAAAGAGGAGAGACCCAGGCTAGGGCCTTGTCTTTCAGTAAGGAAATGATAAATGAAATGATAAAGATGACCCTTGACTGGTGAGGCTGAAAGGTTTGAGGATCATTGTGGAAGTGCAACCTGCATTGGTTAAGAAAACCCCTGCAATCAGTAATACCTTCATACTTGTCAGGCAAAGGTATCCGGGGCATACTTCCAGAAGCAGAGGAAGAAGTCACAGTACTAGGAGTAGGGACTGGTGGTGAAACAACAGGAGCGGTATTCCTCGCTGTAACTAGTAAGGAGAGTTAAGAGGTAATGGCCTCTAGCTTGGAATCCATATTCTGCAACTGTGTGGTATGGGTTCCCAACATCTGTCCCTGAAGATAAACGGCTTGTGCCACCTCCTCTGGCTCCATGGTCCATGTATAATGTAATGCTCGTGGGATACTCCTCTATCACATCAAACTCCCGGCGTCGAGACGGAATGATAGGGAATATCCCAGAGCAGAGAAAGTTAGTAAGATGAGGAAGGTGGCACTCACCACAGGCAGGACAGTCCACAGCAGCAACAGCAGAGTAGTCCAAGGACAAACCACTAGAATGGTCAGGCAGGCAGGGTTTGGCAACAGCAAAGCAGTCCAAGGACCCACCACTAGAATGGTCAGACAGGCAGGGTTTGGCAACAATAAAGCAGTCCAAGGACACACCATTAGAATGGTCAGGCAGACAGGATTTGGCAACAGTAAAGCAGTCCAACAATTTAGGGGTTAACAGACAGAGTAGTCAGGCAAGCAGAGTTCAGCAGATGTAAATCAATCCAGCAATTTAGGGGTTAACAGGCAGAGTAGTCAGGCAAGCAGAGTTCAGCAGCAGTAAATCAATCCAGCAAGTTAGGGGTTAACAGGCAGAGTAGTCAGGAAAGCAGAGTTCAGCAACAAAAAAGGCAATCAGAGAATAAACGTTCTATCATACCCAAGAGCACACAAGGTAACACCTATACTTGGGCAGTGATAGATAGATAAGACAGCATTTAAATAGGTGCAGGATTTGCGCCCAGACGTCAGGACCGGAATGAGAGAGAGAGGAGCGTGCGGCGATGACATCAGCACTGTGCGCCTCCGGACAAGACACAGCCCCTGGCAATGAGCAGGGACACCTGTGAAATTAAAAAAATATAATCTTACCTTTTAAAATAAAAAAATAAAAAATAACATTACTATTAAAATAAATAAAAAATAAAAAAACTACCATTACTAAAAAAAAACAAATCCTTCTAACATTAACCCCCCCCCCCCCAAAAAAAAAAAAAAAAACTATCTTAAAAATACCTGATCTAAAAAGTGCCATAAAAAAGGCATTTGGTTGTGCATTCCCCTAAAGGGGCATTTAGCTCTTTTGTTCTCCAGATAAAAAACAAAGCAAAAAAATCCCCAACCTAATCTTAAAAATAAAAAACCCAACCAAAAACAAAAAAGCCCTAACACACTAAAGCCCAAGATGGTACTCACCAAAGATGATGGAGGTGCTCCAGCTTCATCCCGGCGGCGGTCCATCTTCTTATCTTTATCCCGGCGGTGGTGGTGGTGACGGTGGTCTTCTTCTTCAGAACTTGAACACAGAGGCCCTCTTCATGTGGTCACCAACCGCACACTGAATTCTGAATGCAAGGTACTCCCAATTTCTATTGGCTGATTTACATGTTCAAATTCAATTCAGCCAAAAGAATGAAAGCAAATTTAAATAATTATATGTATATAATTAAATACATATTTATGTGTATTGTGTATATACAGATATTAACACATAAATATATATGTATATAAACATATACTTATTTATTTACTGGAACACACAGTTCCCATAGACTACAATGTAAAGGCAACTTTACCCCCAAAATCCTGCCTAATGCAGTTATTTTATTAAAAAAATAAAGATGCTGCTATCTTTATTTTTTAATAAAATATACTACACTGTATTTGGGGGAAATTTAGGGCACATTTATAAAATTAACCAGAGATCTAATCTCTGGTTAATTTTATAAGCGTTAATTGCTACCTCAAGCTCGCGGTAACAATAACCAGCCACTTGCAATGGCTGATTAATTATCTTGCACTTGCAAACGGGAGAGCAATAATTTACCGCTCCACTTGTAATCTAGCCCAAAATGTGGAAAGTTAATAGGAGCATACAGAGTGATACAACCAGAAAATGTAGGGAAATCAGTTTAAACATGTAATGAAAAACATTATGTGGTTATCTTGGATCCAATACTATCATACTTGAGGTCTTGTTAATCCCTGTTCTTAACAAATCATTAAAAAAGCGTTAGAAGCCGTGTTAACAAGCATTCCAATATGCGGTTTACTTCTGTATGTATACCGGCATACTTTGTTTTATTGCACTTCACAGATATTGCTCTTTTTACAAATTGAATGTGTATGCAACCCTGAATCAAGCAAAAATATCGGCGCCATTTTTACAACATATATATACATAAATACTAGGGGTGCCTAAAATAATCGATTCTGCGATGCATCGCGATGCAGCCTGTTAACGATGCTGCATCGATGCAGTGCAGATCAGAATCGATTCAGGGGTGACATCATCGCGCAACGTCACGTGACCCCGCCTCTCTCACATAGCAGACGAGCCGACAGCATTTGTGTCAGGATTAATCTGGTTACAGCCCCCAGCTACACCACATCAGGACTTCCTGTGCACACTGCGCAGATACCTGACCCAGAGAGCATTACCAATAGACCTCCTCTCACATGTTCCGGTCAGGAATTTTTATGACACCTATCCTAAAGAGCCGACAGCAGCCTCATGTAAACAGTGAATCTTTTCTTGTATTATAGATTCACTGTTTACTGTTGCGGTCTCTGCTGCATGTTTCCTCTCTGTCAGACCCCTAGCCCAAAGGAGCATTTGAGGGTTGCTATTAGATACAGCAAGTCAAAAGTTTTACAGCAACCCTCAAATGCTCCTTTGGGCTAGGGGTCTGACAGAGAGGAAACATGCAGCAGAGACCGCAACAGTAAACAGTGAATCTATAATACAAGAAAAGATTCACTGTTTACATGAGGCTGCTGTCGGCTCTTTAGGATAGGTGTCATAAAAATTCCTGACCGGAACATGTGAGAGGAGGTCTATTGGTAATGCTCTCTGGGTCAGGTTTCAGATGTCTGCATGTACTCCGTGAGAATGTTTGAGTGAGTACACTGCTGCTGGTTTTCCTTTGTAAAATAAATCTACACATACATATCTGTGCATATTGTAGCATTATGTTTATAAGTGCTCTTCCATCTTACACAGTTGTTTAAAAGATTATTATATATACACACACACACTATATATATATATATATAATATATATATATATATATATATATATAGTGTGTGTATGTATAGATCTCTCTCTCTCTCTATATATATATAAATAAATGTGTGTATGTGTATATATATATATATATATATATATATATATATATAAGTGTGTGTGTATATATATATATATATATATATATATATATATATATATATATATATATATATATATATTAAATATGGAATAGAACAAGATCATGAAAATCATAGGCAGTAATCGTGATGCATCGCGATGCATCGTAGAATCGAATCGTATCGAATCGTTACGATGATAATCGTAATCGAATCGAATCGTGAGACAAGTGAAGATGCGCAGCTCTAATAAATACACATGAATACACATATATACACACCATGAGCAAAAAGATTACGACTAACTGAAGACTCAGATGATCATTAGCATTTTTAACAATAAACAATTTTATTTATTTTTTTAAATATTTTTTTTATATTGAGGTTTTGCGATACAAACATCATACATTGAACGCCTTATAAAATCAATGTCAAACATACCAGTATACAGGAAACAGTAACATTTATAAGACAATGGATAAATACAACAGTAAATAATAGTAGCAAGGCTTCTCAAACCTCCATTTTATTATATTTTAAGCTTAAATGGCTGACTAATTGGCAGGCCACTTATGGACCATTTTGGATGAGGGAACTGAATTATATATGTTAGTCAGAAGAACAGCCACTATTGGGCTTTATAGTAGTTATTGGGAGATAGCGGGTGAGCACCGCTTAGAATATAGAGCGGGGGAAGGTGTAAGGTGGGGGCGGAGGTTTCTAAAATGGCACCAGACTGCAGTTTGAAACTTAAGTAACATACTACATGGGTCTCTTAAAAAAAGAAATATTGGCAAAATAGGTGGAGCATTGTGGTATAGGAAGTTAGATATATTCATGTTGCGTACTCCTTGGGATAGGTTCTAGGAGGGATGCCTCTCAATTTACCCTGTAGGGAGGTAAAAAAAACATAGTCTAATCAGGGTATCTAAAGCAGCATAATATGACTTGGCTTCTAGATGTGAGGAATACAGAGGGCTGAATATATATTAATATTATAGCAACAGTCAGATAACGATAGGGTGCTAGATCAAAACTCTAAATAAGTATGCGATTATGAAAAGGGAGCCTTTTAATACATGGTATAAATACATATGTTATGGACTAGTCACTAGGTTACCTACTCTAGCTATATTCTATACTATAGAAGCTTTAAACATTGCAACTGTTCATTAAAACATATATGGGATTATGTAAGATCATTAGTAAAGACTCCTGTAGCTGCGTGTATGCTAAAAAATATATTAATTGCAGGTGAATTGATCCAAGTTGAGATGCGCCTACATCTACTTGGGAGGAGACACAGAGCCACAAAGCTCGTATGGGATGACATATTATACGGGAACCGGTTCAAAACATAAGATTTCAAAAAGCAATCACCCCATTCATTACATGAGGTTGTGTTATATGCTTCATAATCATAGTTGATGCAAAACTAAAATAAAATAGCGAGCTGTAAGAAGCTTGAGCCTAGGCAGTCCAGGTGAACTCCTCTCCTAGCATACGCTCAGTCCTGGGTAGTATAATATGTGACTTCTAGTAGCTAGGTACACCTATAAGTTAATTTAGACATAGTAGACCCAGGAGTATAGTACAAGGAGCTCAGAGTATAGTGTGGGGGGAGCATTAACTTCCTGAGAAGCTGTTAGTGGCCCACTTATGAACAACATTAAGTGAGATTGTTGTATATAAAGCCCCATATAATGTCTTAAAAAACAAAAAAGGAACATATAGCAAACAGATGCAGAGTTCTATGACTCTAGGCTGGCTATACAAACATAGGTGTGGTCAAGATTGTAGTCAAATGCTAAAGGATATCACATAACTAATATGAACAATTTAAATGTAAAACATGATATAGGAGGAATCCAGTCACTAGGACTGTGTATAGTATTGTATTGACCCAAGAATGAACAGGCGTTGTGTTAAAGGTAGATCTAAATATTAAAACTATTATATCTATCTTATCCTTCTGCAGAGACTCAGAGTATCATAGTCAACTGAAGAAAAAAAAAATTAGGGAAATTATATTAACAGGAGCTACTAACTTAAGTGGGTTAGGCGTATTGTTAGTATATAAGGGGTACTAACTATAGTATAAGGGCTGCATTTACTCCTGTAAGACTATTAAGGACCCTCCTGTGAGTAACATCTGGTATAGCTGTGTAAAGCACCATATAAGATGCTAGTAGATAAGAGAGACGCATATAGTAAATTTCGTGTGGCAGTCTATAATTCTAGCCTAACTGGGTATATAGCTTATATAATCATTTTGGTCAAGAAAAGGAACAAGTCTATTCTCATGTAGTGTGATTATACTCCAGAGTTAACATTAAATAGGTATCAATGCATTAGAATTTTCAAGCGACAGAACATAATAAATAATAGCAGTGCCCATTTTCAGAGAAAGTTATACATGTGAGTTAAGCGCTTATAATGGTAACAGGTATATACTGTTGGTGCCAGTGTCTTAAGCAAGTCCGTAGAGGAGCAGCATGGAAAAAGGAACTAGGTAAGAGCGTGTCAGTCCCGCATGAGTCTGGTCTCATACCCAGCGTAGCCGAAGATCTAGCCAACACCTAGATAGATCCATCTCTTGCACTGAACAACGGTGTGGAGACTCAAAGCACTCAACAGCAGCATCAACACTGACTGAGTCCCAACCGGCAGCAAAATGAGCCATTCCATATCGCATGTGCATTCAAGGGAGCTGTGGTAAATTGAGCTGCAATGATGTCCATAGACGTCAAAAATGTTGTGGGCTTTCAGACTCCCGGAGTACGCAGGAGCTAAGGGTTTATCCGGGCACAGGTTAGTGTCACAGGGAACAGGGCACATATAACTGATGTTCAGAGTCCCAGTATCTTTATACTTCGCTAGTTTAAGGAGTTGTTCCGCTGCTGCCACTGGCTGACTCTCACAAAGCTCTTTCACTGCTGGGAGTGATGGAATCACCCCCCTCGGCTCAGAGCGGTCTGGAGGTGGTCCATTTTGAAGCAGCATGTTTTGGTCTCCCACCCCAATGGGAGTTGACATCCCTTCGTTAGGCCAGGCTGGGTAAACTCTATCCTTACCGCTACATGCTGCGGTGAGATCTTCTAAGTAACTGTCCATCTTAACCTCCAAGTATTTAAATAAGGACTGCAGTGTGGCGTAAGATCCCTCCATGTTCAAGACCCATAGAGGGCCGCAAAACTTTGCGCCTATAACTTCAGATCTTATAGTTATGGCGGGGATGAACGGCTCTGAGGAGATGCAAAATAGTGTCGGAGCAGTCTAGGAACTATTAGAAGGCTGTTGCAATGGTTGTTAACCAATTATTAAGTAGTAGTTGGCCTCTTCAGTTTACTGGTGATCAGAGCTCCGTGTGTTAGCGACAATCCATGTTGGCAGTTGGCTCCGCCTCCCAATAAACAATTTTTTAATTAAGGTATGTACATTATTTTTTAGACATAATGATATTGCACACTTAATAGACTTCAGAATAGTGTAAAAACAACTTTTATATGCACTAGGAAACAAAAATAATTGTGTGACTCACTTTATTGCTATATTCACTTTACTGCGATGGTATAGAACCGAACTCACAATATCTCCGAGGTACACCTGTATATAAATATATATATATAAACCAAACCAAAATATATGAGGGGAATATAGTACAAGAACATCTTACCAAACTTTCTATTCAATTATATATTAAAGGTAACAATATCTCAGTGTAGTCAGTTATATCCATTCTAAACTTTCTCTCATACAATTTGTCCACTGGAAGATAAAATTGTCTTCTAATACAAACTAGATACAGTATTGCCCATTCTATATAAATTCCTAAGGCAGTAATGCCATAGCCATTTTCCATTATAATCAGTGACATCACACATTAGGTAATGTTAGGTATTGGTGGCATTGCTCTATATGTCACATTTTGTGAGCTCCTGTAAATCAAAACTTATAGATCAGAGTGATATTATAACACATGCAAATTACATAGATGATTTTTATCATTTACACAAAAGATGGCATTACCATTTTAAAGACAGACACAATTTAATATTGCATGTCTTATAGCCAACATTTGCTCTTCAAATTTTAAATCTGAGTACTCCCTGCATTCTTGTTATTTATGAAGATATGTGGCTAAAAACCAAAACATTGACAAATCAAATTAAAGTGGTTAATATATAGAATACTTTTCTGAGTTTTAATATAATTTTTAGGACAAAATGGATGCATTCTCTACAATAACACATTTTGTAAGCCATGAAAATAGTAATTTTTTTATTTCTTACAAATTACAATAAAGCCAAAATTAAGGGCTAGATTACAAGTGGCTGGTTATTGCTACTGCGGTAGCAATTAGCGCTGTGAAAATTAACCAGAGATAAGATCACTGCATAATTTTCTAAAAGTGCCACAAATGCCCCCAAAATATTTAAGTTTTTGTATGAAAAAAATGTAGCTTTTTTTTCATAAAAACAACTGCACTAGGCAGTTTTTAGGGGTTAAAATTGCAACTGAGGGGTGTTAGAAAAAAATGGCATTGAAAAGTGCTTTTGCATTGCAGTCTATGGGAACGGTGTGTTCCCTGTAAATATATATGTATGTGCTTCTATAAACATTATTGCAAAAACACCTCTGCTGGGTGGCTTAAGAAACGTGCACACTCCTGAGTTCACCTAAAATTACAAAGGATATCAGAACTTTGCAAATTTAATCAGAGAAGTAGTTTTTAAAGTTGTTAAAATATACTACTCTATCCAATCCATTTAAGTTTAATTTTAAATTTACTGTCCCTTAAAAACATTTAATAGAAAAATCAAAGGAGCGTAATACAGTTGCATAAAGATAATGGAGTATAAAACAAAATACACTCACATTTGGTGAAAGACTTAAAGGTGCTAAAGGTGCAGGCTGGATCTTTAAGACTAACTCAGCTAACTCGCCTACCATCTCAGGAACAGAGGTACTCGTCAGTATTGTCTCCAGCAGCAAACAATTGGATACAAGATTGGGTCTTATGTCAGTTTCATTAACTGCATATATTAATCATCCCAATAAGTGTGCAAAGACGCAATAAGGTTAAAAAGTGGTTTAATAAACAAACACTGAAAATACAACAATGCGTTTCTCAGTTAACACTCAGCTAGATTACGCGTTTTGAGCGCTATAGGGAAATTAACGACCGCCGCAAAAGCGGCATTAATTCACCTCTCTATAGCGCTGCTATTACAAGTTTGTAAAACGCAGGCTTGTGCAGGCGATATGGTGGCGTTGAGCTCTATACCGCACCAAAATACAAGATCTGCTTTGATGTGCTCGTGCACAATTTCCCCATAGACATCAATGGGGAGAGCCGGCAAAAAAGAAGCCTAACACCTGCGATCACGGAAACAAAAGCTCTGTAACGCAGCCCCAAGTTATGTTTAAACCTAACACCCTAACATAAAAACCACGTCTAAACATCCCTAATTTGCCGCTCCCGACATCGCTGCAACCTACAGTGGGGCAAAAAAGTATTTAGTTAGCCACCAATTGTGCAAGTTCTCCCACTTAAGAAGATGTACACAGATCAGTCGTCCTGTTCCCTTTGCAGAGAAACAGCCCCAAAGCATGATGTTGCCACCCCCATGCTTCACAGTAGGTATGGTGTTTTTTGGTTGCAACTCAGCATTCTCTCTCCTCCAAACACGACGAGTTGTGTTTCTACCAAACAGTTCTACTTTGGTTTCATCTGACCATATGACATTCTCCCAATCTGCTTCTGGATCATCCAAATGCTCTCTAGCATACTTCAGACGGGCCCGGACATGTACTGGCTTAAGCAGGGGGACACGTCTGGCACTGCAGGATCTGAGTCCCTGGCGGCATAGTGTGTTACTGATGGTAGCCTTTGTTATGTTGGTCCCAGCTCTCTGCAGGTCATTCACTAGGTCCCCCTGTGTGGTTCTGGGATGTTTGCTCACCGTTCTTGTGATCATTTTGACCCCACGGGGTGAGATCTTGCGTGGAGCCCCAGATCGAGGGAGATTATCAGTGGTCTTGTATGTCTTCCATTTTCGAATTATTGCTCCCACGGTTGATTTCTTCACACCAAGCTGCTTGCCTATTGCAGATTCAGTCTTCCCAGCCTGGTGCAGGTCTACAATTTTGTTTCTGGTGTCCTTCGACAGCTCTTTGGTCTTCACCATAGTGGAGTTTGGAGTGTGACTGTTTGAGGTTGTGGACAGGTGTCTTTTATAATGATAACAAGTTCAAACAGGTGTCATTAATACAGGTAATGAGTGGAGGACAGAGGAGCCTCTTAAAGAAGAAGATACAGGCCTGGGAGAGCCAGAAATCTTGCTTGTTTGTAGGTGACCAAATACGTATTTTCCACCATAATATGCAAATAAATTCTTTCCAAATCAGACAATGTGATTGTCTGGATATGTTTCCACATTTTGTCTCTCATAGTTGAGGTATACCTATGATGAAAATTACAGGCCTCTCTCATCTTCTTAAGTGGGAGAACTTGCACAATTGGTGGTGGCTGACTAAATACTTTTTTGCCCCACTGTACATAATTAACCCTAATCGGCTGCCCTTAACATCCCCGCCACCTAAATAAAACTATTAACCCATAATCTGCCACCCCTAACAGCGCCACCACCTACATTACAGTTATTAACCCCCAATCTGCCGCCCTTAACATGGGCGCCACCTATATTACAGTTATTAACCCCTAATCTGCCACCACCTACCTACACTTATTAACCCCTAATCTGTTGCCCCAATGTCGCCACCACTATACTAAAGTTATTAACCCCTAAACCTCTGGCTTCCCACATCACTAACACAACATAAATATATTAACCCCTAAACCTAACCATAACCCTAACGTAACCCTAAGCATAAGTCTAACCCTAACCCTAACACCCCCTAACTTAAATATAATTAAAATAAATCTAAATAAACCATACAATTATAACCTAAATAATACCTATTTAAAATTAAATACATACTTACCTGTAAAAAAAACCCAAGCTAGCTACAAAATAACTAATAGTTATATTGTAGCTAGCTTAGTTTTTTTTTTTTATTTCACAGGTAAATTTGTATTTTTTTTAACAAGGTAGACTAGTTAGTAAATAGTTATTAACTATTTACTAACTACCTAGTTAAAATAAATACAAATTTACCTGTAAAATAAAACCTAACCTGCCTTACACTAAAACCTACCATTACAATCAAATGAAATAAATTAAATTAATCAAATACAATTATCTAAATTACAAAAAAAACCCACTAAATTACACAAAATAAAAAACGAATTATCAACAAAAAAAAAAAGAATTACTCCATAATCTAATAGCCCTATCAAAATAAAAAAGCCCCCCAAAATAATAAAACCCCTGGCCTACACTAAACTGCCAATAGCCCTTAAAAGTAAAACCCACCACCCACCCAACCAAACCCCCCAAATAAAACTCTATCTAAATAAACCTAAGCTAACCATTGCCCTGAAAAGGACATTTGAATGGGCATTGCCCTTAAAATGGCATTTATCTCTTTTACGGTGCCCAAACCCTAAGCTAAAAATAAAACCCACCCAATAAACCCTTAAAAAAAAACAGACGATCCACTTACATTTTTCAAAGACCGGACATCTATCCTCATCCAGGCGGCAGAAGTCTTCATCCAAGCGGACAGAAGTCTTCAAGCAGGCAGAAGTCTTCATCGAAGCCGGCAGAAGTCTTCATCCAAGCGGGCAGAAGTCTTCATCCAAGCGGGCAGAAGTCTTCATTCAGACGGCATCTTCTATCTTCATCCATCCGGCGCGGAGCGGGTCCATCTTCAAGACATCCTGCTCAAAGCATCCTCTTCTTCTGATCGTCGCTGGAATAGGAAGTTCACTTTAAGTGACGTCATCCAAGATGGCATCCCTTACATTCCGATTGGCTGACAGAATTCTATCAGCCAATAGGAATAAAAGGGGAAAAAATCCTATTGGCTTTTGCAATTAGCCAATAGGATTGAGCTTTCATCCTATTGGCTGATCCAATCAGCCAATAGGATTGAGCTTGCATTCTATTAGCTGATTGGAATCGCCAATAGAATGTGAGCTCAATCCTATTGGCTGATTGGATCAGCCAATAGGATGAAAGCTCAATCCTATTGGCTGATTGGATTAGCCAATAGGATTTTTTCCCCTTTAATTCCTACTGGCTGATAGAATTCTATCAGCCAATTGGAATGTAAGGGACGCCATCTTGGATGATGTCACTTAAAGTGTACTTCATTTTCCAGCGACGATCAGAAGAAGAGGCTGCTCCGTGCCGTATGTCTTAAAGATGGACCTGCTCCGCGCCAGATGAATGAAGATAGAAGATGCCGCTTGGATGAAGACTTCTGCCCGCTTGGATGAAGACTTCTGTCGCCTTAGATGAGGACTTCTGCCCGCTTGGATGAGTACTTTGCCAGCTGGATGAGGATGAAAGTCAGGTCTTCGAAAACTGTAAGTGGATCGTCAGGGGTTAGTGTTAGGTTTTTTTAAGGGTTCATTGGGTGAGTTTTATTTTTAGCTTAGGGTTTGGGCACCGTAAAAGAGCTAAATGCCCTTTTAAGGGCAATGCCCATCCAAATGCCCTTTTCAGGGCAATGGTTAGCTTAGGTTTATTTAGATATAGTTTTATTAGTGGGGTTTGGTTGGGTGGGTGGTGGGTTTTACTGTAGGGTGGTGTTTGTAATTTTTATTGCCAGGTAAAAGAGCTGTTATCTTTGGGGCAATGCCCCGCAAAAGGCCCTTTTAAGCGCTATTGGCAGTTTAGTGTAGGCTAGGGGTTTTATTAGTTTGGGTATTTTGATAGGGCTATTAGATTAGGAGTAATTCGTTTTTTTGATCATTTCGTTTTTTATTTTGTGTAATTTAGTGGGTTTTTTTGTAATTTAGATAATTGTATTTTATTAATTTAATTTATTCGATTTGATTGTAATGGTAGGTTTTAGTGTAAGGCAGGTTAGGTTTATTTTACAGGTAAATTTGTATTTATTTTAACTAGGTAGTTAGTAAATAGTTAATAACTATTTACTAACTAGTCTACCTTGTTAAAATAAATACAAACGTACCTGTGAAATAAAAATATAACCTAAGATAGCTACAATATAACTATTAGTAATATTGTATCTCGCTTAGGTTTTTTTTTACTGGTAAGTATGTATTTAGTTTTAAATAGGAATTATTCAGGTAATAATTGTAAGGTTTATTTAGATTTATTTTAATTATATTTAAGTTAGGAGGTGTTAGGGTTAGGGTTAGACTTATGCTTAGGGTTACGTTAGGGTTAGGGTTAGGTTTAGGGGTTAATATATTTATGTAGTGATGTAGGAGGCTAGAGGTTATGGGGTTAATAGTTTAATTTAGTATATTTCGTTGTGGGGGGGCTTGCGGTTTAGTGGTTAATAGGTTTATTATAGTGGCGGTGTGGGTGGACAGCAGATTAGGGGTTAATAATATTTAAGTAGTGTTTGCGATGCGGGATGGCGGCGGTTTAGGGGTTAATAGGTTTATTATAGTGGAAACGATGTTGAGGAGCGGCGGAAGAGGGGTTAATTAGGGAATCAGATAAGGGTGGTAATACTGTTATCTTAAACAAATGTGATTATGTGGCAGAAGCCAATAGGCAACTTGCCAATGAGGCTGTATACCAGCCCTTGATCTGTGACCCTACTGACAATTTTCGTAGATCTTTAGCTGAGATAGTTCACAAAGCTAAACTGGATGGAGTGATTTCTGAGAAGGTGGTGGAATATCTATTACCTAAACATCCAACTATGCCGATATTCCACCACTTGCCTAAACTTCACAAAGACCCCAAAAACCCTCCGGGTCGTCCGATCGTGGCCGGTATTGGTTCTCTTAATGAAAGACTTTCGGATCTAGTTGATACGTTTTTACAGCCTATAGTTACTAATCTATATGGTTATTTACGAGACACTACAGCACTTATTGCACAGGTCGAACACATAACTTGGTGTGAGAATTACAGATTAGTCACAATGGATGTGACATCATTATACACATCCATCCCTCACGATATGGGATTACAAGCATTAATGTTTTTCCTTACGAATTTCACTACTTATGATTTTTTGACAATTCAATTTTTGTACACTGCTGTTGAATATTTACTTACACACAATTTTTTTATGTTTGAGGGCAAGTACTATCTCCAGAGACGTGGCATGGCCATGGGTGCGAAATTCGCACCCTCATATGCAAATTTGTATATGGGGTTTTGGGAGCTGTGCCACGTCTTTGGGGATACTAATCCCTTTCGTGAGAACATTGTTTATTTTGGTAGGTATATAGATGATTTGCTTTTGGTGTGGGATGGGGACAGTCATTCGGTTCAACTGTTCCTTGAACGCGCCAACGGCAATAATCTAAACCTTAAATTCACCATGTTTGAAAGTAGTGATTGCCTAAACTTTTTGGATATCACACTCACTTCACATATTGACACACATTCTTTGGAGGTAGAGTTATACAGAAAGAGTTCAGCAGGTAATACCATTCTTCACTCTTCCTCCTGTCACCCAAAACACACCATTAATTCTATACCCTATGGCCAAATGATTAGGACTAAAAGGAATTGCACCACTGAGGACAAATTTCAATCACATGCAGCCAACACCGGCCACAGATTGGAAGCCCGAGGTTATGATATGAAATTATTAAAGGAAACCAAGAATAGAGTGGATAAATTAAACAGAGATGATCTTCTTACTACCAAATGTGTGAGTAAAACACAGAATAAGATATATAACAATAAACCATATTTTACAACAAATTACAGTAAAGACTATAACAAAATTTGTGACATTATTCGTAAATGTTTGCCAATTTTAAAAAGTGATGCCAAGCTAAGCAAAATAGTTCAACACGGCTGTAATTTTTCAGCACGTAAAGCAAAGACCTTAGGAAGCTTATTAGCTCCCTCAATGCTACCGTCACAAACTAACCAATCTTGGTTAAAGAGAAGAATAGGTTCCATGAAATGTCAAGGAAATATTTGTAAAACCTGCAAACACATCCAACAGGGTCCCAAATTTGTATCAACTACAACAAATAGGGAGTTTGACATACGCTTCAGCATTTTATGTAACACCAAATTTGTCATTTATTTACTTACATGCCAAGGATGTAAAAAAACAGTACGTGGGGCGCACTAAACGTGCTCTGCGTGACAGGTTCTTACAACATCTCAGAGATATTGGCAACCCGGATTGTAATACACCAATAGCTAAGCACTTTAGAGAGGAACATAATTCCAATGATACCCTCTTGACAGTACAAGGCATTGACCATGTCCCTAGACACAGGAGAGGGGGCGACAGAGAGAGACTTTTGGACCAAAGGGAAGTGTTTTGGATTTTCCATCTCAAAACAAAGCACCCCTTTGGTCTAAATTCCATAATGGATGTTGATTTATTTTACTGATAGATTAATGATTGGTTTTTTCATTTTCTCTCCTTTTTAATAAAAAAGAAAATGAATTAAAGTAAAGAATATCTTTAAGTAAAAAATATCTTTAAGTGGAGATTTAGTTCTACATCCATTTAGGATCAAATCAGAGTAATAAAAAAGTTTTTTCATATATATCTAGCCATCTGACAGTTTTAAATAAAAACACTTAACATTTATGTTTGCTTTAAAATGAAAATGTTTAATATAAGAAACAAAAAAAAAACAAAAAACAATTAATGATAATTTACCTTTAACCATGACTATCTAGGCAGTCATGGGTTAATTCAACAGATGCATGTAATTGATAATTAACTTTACCTTTAAATTAAGGCTTTTCCCAGCACTAGTTATGCCAGTGAACAAGGGCTGACATTAGGCCCGAAACATGTTTGGCTGCTGTTGCTCTATGTCAGTTACAGGACTGTAGCTGATTTTCCCTTTTGTTTTTTCTTTCATGTTTTTACATGCAACTGATTTTTAACATTTTTTGTACCAACTAAAGCTGTATTTTTCAACTTTTAACAATTTGACATATACTCTTTTCTTTTTCATATGGTCTGGAGATGCGGATTAGCAGAGTGTTTGTATTTTAACTAGGTAGTTAGTAAATAGTTAATAACTATTTACTAACTAGTCTACCTTGTTAAAATAAATACAAACGTACCTGTGAAATAAAAATATAACCTAAGATAGCTACAATATAACTATTAGTAATATTGTATCTCGCTTAGGTTTTTTTTTTACTGGTAAGTATGTATTTAGTTTTAAATAGGAATTATTCAGGTAATAATTGTAAGGTTTATTTAGATTTATTTTAATTATATTTAAGTTAGGAGGTGTTAGGGTTAGGGTTAGACTTATGCTTAGGGTTACGTTAGGGTTAGGGTTAGGTTTAGGGGTTAATATATTTATGTAGTGATGTAGGAGGCTAGAGGTTATGGGGTTAATAGTTTAATTTAGTATATTTCGTTGTGGGGGGGCTTGCGGTTTAGTGGTTAATAGGTTTATTATAGTGGCGGTGTGGGTGGACAGCAGATTAGGGGTTAATAATATTTAAGTAGTGTTTGCGATGCGGGATGGCGGCGGTTTAGGGGTTAATAGGTTTATTATAGTGGAAACGATGTTGAGGAGCGGCGGAAGAGGGGTTAATACATTTTAATAGTGGCGGCGATGTCCGGAGCGGCAGATTAGGGGTTAATAATTTTATTTTAGTATTTGCGATGCGAGAGGATCTCAGTTTAGGGGTTAATAGGTAGTTTATGGGTGTTTAGTGTACTTTGTAGCAGTTTAGTTATGAGTTTTATGTTACAGATTTGTAACGTAAAACTCATAACTATTGACTTTAAATGGCGTTACGGATCTTGTCAGTATAGAGTGTACCGCTTTTTGGCCTCCCGGGCAAACTCGTAATATGGGCGCTATGGAAGTCCCATTGAAAAAGGACTTTTTTAAAATTGCGGTACTGATGTTGCATGACGGCTAAAAAGGTGTGTGGTACACCTATACCTACAAGACTTGTAATAGCGGCGTTAGGGAAAAAGCAGCGTTAAGATGCATAACGATGCTTTTTCATTCATAACGCCAAACTAGTAATCTAGCTGACTGTTTCCTCAGGCTGATCTGAACGTGAGTGTATTTGTTTTGTACTCCATTATCTTGTATGCAACTGTATTATGCTATGAGGCACCCCCTTTGATACTTTCAAAGTGCATAGCCAGTGGCCACACACTTGAGGAGAGCAGCCGGAATTAGTCCTCATTCATGGACTTTGGTGTCTGTAGCGAATCATGTCTGCCCGACATTGCTAAATGCCAACAGCATTTGCATTTAACATTGCACAAGCAGTTCTTGTGAAATGATTGTGCAATGCTGCCCCCTGCACATTTGCGGCCAATCGGCTGCTAGCAGGGGGTGTCAATCAGCCCAATCATATAGGATCGGGCAGATTGAAGACCGCAGCCTCAGAGGCAGCGGACAAGTTAAGGAGCAGCGGTCTCATGACCACTGCTTCTTAACTTAAGTTTCCGGCGGGCATAGAAAGTATCATCCCCTGGTAATTAAATCTACCCCTTTGTCCCTTTGCACAGCTCTAACCTTTTGAAGACTAAAATTTGGAACTATTCTTTATGTAGTATTAACAATTGTTTTTATTGCACT
This sequence comes from Bombina bombina, assembly GCF_027579735.1. NCBI lineage: Eukaryota > Metazoa > Chordata > Amphibia > Anura > Bombinatoridae > Bombina > Bombina bombina. Next base: position 846,351,778 of record NC_069503.1, read on the forward strand.
ATATGCATGTCTAGCACTTACTTTTCACTACATTTGTTGTAGGCGTACCTATTTGTACATATTGTGGTTGCTGGATAATCATAGTGGGTTTATTGTTTGCACGTGTTCTTGTTGACCAAATATTATTATAAAGATAAAAAAAATAAAAAAATAAAAAATTATTATAAAGATTAAAATGTAAGCATTCAAAACATTATTGTTATTATTTAATCCTGATTTTTCCATTTCCTGATAACATATGTATTATTTTTTCTGTTTTATCACTAGCTATTTCAAGTTGCATATGTTCTTATCAAATTTGCTAATTCTCCCCGGCCTGATCTGTGGGTATTAGAAAGATCTGTTGATTTTGGGAGGACCTATTCACCATGGCAATATTTTGCAAGTAAGTTAAAAGATCTCAATGTAAAATGTGTGATGAAACTTCACAGTGAGCAATGAAAAGAAACATTAGAAAACTGCACACAAAAAACATTTGTTGTGATGGAATGGAATCTTACTCAATTTGAAAATCCAACACAAACTTTGTATAGCACTTCACAAATGATATTCCAATGGACTGAAAGTCTAATTAGGAAAGCATCACATTAACAACCATAGTATTAACCTATAGTATACTGGAACAGTCAAGTAAGTGACTTGGCCATGCTGGATATTTCATAACAAGAAATATATTTTCTTTACCAAAATGGGGGAGGTTGTGAACTTATGCTTTTAAATGGATGGGAGTAAATCACCCATTTATAGCCTCAGATGAATATACCAGGGCTGAGAGATTATTTTCAAAAAACTTGTGTTATTGGTCTTTAAATTATGAATTTCCTAAAAAGTGATAAATGCATTCTCCAAATGAGCCATTGGTACATGTAATAGGAACCAGTTAAAATGCATGCTTGATTATTTTTATCCTGTTAATGGAATTGGGTTTGAATGATTTTTGAAATAACTGAATGTGCAGTGCACACATCGCTATAATAGAACTAGGAAAACCGGATGACAAAGTTTAGATTTCTGTTAGTTTAACTAGTAAGGAGTTGTATAGTTACTTCATCTTTTGGATGAATCATTTATCACAAAAAAAAAATAATCTTTTGAACAATATTTGCTTATTGAATTGTTTGAAATTTAACAGAAAACTGCATGCCCGCTATTTCATATGGGGAACAGCTTCAGGGCAGCAGAAGAGCAGCTGGACCTCAGATTAAAGGGACAGTAAAGTAAAAATTAAACTTTTGTGATTCCGATAGGGCAGTAATTTGCAATTTTTTTTGCCATGGCACACTTTTTTACATAAACAATTCAGTGAATTTCTTTTTCAGTAAGAAATGTCATCTTATATGTCAGCCCATTTTGTAACACCTGTGTAGGGGTGGTTTTTAAAACTATATTGCAATCAGGAGGGGTTACACACGTACAGAGAGAAAACTGGCCCAGCTCTTAAAATATCCATTGATTGCAAATAAATACATGATACCCTGATTACGTTATATTCTCAATTATTCCTGCTCAGAATAATAATAAATGTACACTATATACATTTAGTGGTATAAATAATCACAGAGATATGAAAGACAACATTGTTTAGAACAAAAAAAAACGAATTTAGGGACATGTAAATATGTTTGCAAAATATTTCTGACATAACACACACACACACACATATATGTACAAATTCTAGCATTAATAATCATTTATAAAAAAAAAAATGAGATAAAAGCATATCATGACTTCTAGAAATACAAATACACATTAATCATTAATTTATGTGAAACTATCATATAACAGATTTTTTTGTATAACAAATAAATATAAAAATAACTTTCTAGGAGATATTGTTTGTTGAGGTATAAATCTAGCTATTTCTTGGACAATAACAGATGAAAAATAAAAGATTAGCTTTACAGAAATGTGCTTGTTATGGACAGTAATGAAATGGTATATATAAAGTTGGGAAAAAACAGAATAACCGCAACATCGATGACTGTTAGTTAACAACAGTCCGATGCTCATCTCGCCGTACTTGACGCCCGTGTTGTTGGCTGTTTTTTTTTATAAATAAGGGCATCGTATGCAGATCCGCAGCAGCGATGTCTGGCGAGCATATTGACACCGGAGAATGCACCGAGATTGACGCTTTGATAAATATCCCCCTGTCTATTAAAAATTATTTAAAAAATATATTGCACACAAAAGTTAGAAGGGCTCAAAGATACGAGATCTCGGGTGTAAGAAAAAAAAGCCGACACAGGGATTTTACATTGACAAACATACACATACATAGAGAAACATGGATTTCTATAGAGATATGTTTAAAGGGACACTGAACCCAAATTTTTTCTTTCATGATTCAGACAGAGCATGCAATTTTACGCAACTTTCTAATTTACTCCTATTATCAAATTTTCTTCATTTTCTTTGTATCTTTATTTGAAATGCAAGAATGTAAGTTTAGATGCCGGCCCATTTTTGGTGAATAACCTGGGTTATTCTTGCTGATTGGTTGATAAATTCATCCACCAATAAAAAAAGTGCTGTCCAGAGTCCTGAACCAAAAAAGAAGCTTAGATTTCTTTTTCAAATAAAGATAGCAAGTGAAAGAAGAAAAATTGATAATAGGAGTAAATTAGAAAGTTGCTTAAAATTGCATGCTCTATCTGAATCACGAAAGAAAAAAATTGGGTTCAGTGTCCCTTTAACTATGGAGATAATGAAAATATTTCACATTACAATCTTATGCACATTGAACAATATCTCAGAGGGATTTTTAAAGAGATATTCGCATATAGATCTCGAGATATCTAGACATATATAAATATTCATATACATATCTTGCTATAAATAGATATATCTGTCCAAAAATCATCACATATATAGAGAAATATTTATTTACAACATTCCATTAAGAAAAAATTCTTGCAATATGAAATATTCACATTTTCATGTACACTTTTTGAGGAGACTACGTCATAGACTTTGCGTAACAGATTAGGGTTTTTAGTTGTTGTTTTCTTTTTCTATTTGTCTTCTCCATTAACTTCTACGGGGGGAATACGTGAACACGTGCAATTTGGCTTTTTGGATTATGCGGATTAATGCGTACGCAAAATAAGTTATTTTGCAACTTGTAATACCTGCGCAACCCCAAATGCGAAAAAAATATAACCCGCGCTGTGTTTTCGCAGCTGCGAAAAACAGATTTGCAGCGCGACTTGTAATCTTGCCATATGTGTGCTTACCCGACCACGTTAGTCCTAAATTGCAAACCCAGATGCGTGTTATGAATATTAAATAAATGTATGTTACCTTAGGCAATCATTTTGTGCTTTGGATAGAAGAAATTGTTATAATATTAGAAAGTATTAAACTGCCCCTACATGGCTACTTTATAATGCCCCCCTGCTGGCAATATTTTCTGTGGAGAACACTGTACGCATTTGTTTTTCATTAAAGGGACTGCTTGTTTATCGTTTTCAGATGAATGCAATGAATCACACAAATTCAGTTCTTGGCAGTCCGAATCCTAATGCATGTTTAATAGATACACAGTATGAGAGAACGTTTACATATAAACAGGAATCCTAAGAACAGATTCCCATAATTATGAATTTAAACATAGTAAACATTGATGGTCTTAAGTGGACTGTTTGTTGTTTTTCCTCATAGGGCAGATTTCTTGGCTATGATGACTTAAAAGAGCTTTCATTGCTTAAATAGTGAAATACATTAGGTACATACAGGTATATAACTGAAATGTCTCTGTTGAATACAAGTAAACACAAATGGCAGTTCAGAGACAAATAATAAAAGTAAATCTGGAGATGTGAATGGAACTGAGGAAGTGAGAAGAATTAACTGAGTTCAGAGGTCAAGCCCTATAAGTAGCTAGAGAGCAAAACGCAGGAAAATTGGTGAGGACAACAGGATTCTGTAGTCAGTAATGGTGTAGCAAGTACAATTGGGGCAGGTAATAAAGCAGTAGATACAAAAGCCAGTAGGTACAGTAGTGGGTAATGTCAGCAGTATAAATTAATCTATACAATGTGCCATTTCAGTGAAACATCTTTAGGTATTCCCTGGAATGACTTATTCCAACCCTCTGCTAGCAAGTTAAAAAAACTCCTTACACACCATGATAAATCAGATTTCTGCAACAGAATGCACACAAAGCAATGAAATGATCCTTTAGGAATCTTATCATAAATATGTAATCAATAGACACAAAAGTAACATTGAACCCCTTGCACTTGTAGATTCTAAAATTGATTGCTTGAACTACTTTGGAAAGGAGACCAAACAACCCATTATAAGAGATGATGATGTCATTTGTACTACGGAATATTCTCGTATTGTTCCTCTTGAAAATGGAGAGGTGAGTACATGTAAAGTTTATAAATGATATTTCTCAGTCCCAGAGTTATATATTCTTCATGGTTATACCCCCATCTTGTGTTGCAAGTCCCTTCCTTTAACAACATTCTCTAGTTAATTTATCATTTTAATCCTCCATTTGTCACCAATTCTACAAAGAGTAAAAAAAAATGTTCTTCATGCTTTCTTAAACTGTGTTCCTTTAATGTATTTATTCACAGTGACAGTCAGTTGTAATCCCTTCTCGCATAAAGTCTAATAACTTGGTTGATGAAAGGAGAAACATGAATAGAACCTAAATTAGAGGTGTCCAGCTCTAGTCTTTTGACAGCTGCTAACAGGCCAGGATAAAAGTAAATGCCTGTGTGAACCACAGAAATACAATAATAGTGGTTGGTCATAATTCACTATTGTGCTCACACAATTAGATTCTGATATCTTGGCATTTTGTTACCTATAAAGCATCTCCTCTTCCTCCTAAGTCATTACAGGCACATTATAGTCAAAGTTGAAATGTGTATAAGTTTCTTGAGTGCAGCATTTATGAAGTTTATAATTGTACTTGTTGCATGTTTTACTTTGTATATACTAAACAAAAAAAACAAAAAAAAAACACATAATCAAAACTGAAATGTGCATAAGTGTATTAAAACGTTTAACAGAAGCATTTGTGCAATTTACTGTTATGAAAAATGCCACTAGTAAATGCTATCTCTGTTTCAGGGGCACACATTTATTGTTGCACATAACTCTTGAAAAATCACTCAAACCCTGCACTTGCTCAGAGAGCCAGTGTTGTATCATTGTCAGTGATGAGTCTGCATCATGCAAGTTCTGCCGACTCTTTAATGTGTTTACTGCTGTAATAACTTTTACTAGAACCATTTTTGTTAACACAATTCTATTGCAAAAAAAATATTTTATTCAAAACTGATATGCATTCAAAATATTCAGTTTTGACTATGTCCCTTTAAATAATGACACATCGCACCTCAACTCAGACACCATCCAATAAATAGAACACAACAACCTCAGTGCTGTAAAACAGCTTATTTCATCTACTTAAAGGGCTAGGAAAGTCAAAATTAAAATTGCATGATTCAGATAGATAGAGCATGCTATTTTAAAGGGACAGTAAAGTCACAAAAAAACTTTCATGATTTAAATAGGGCATGTCATTTTAAACAACTATACAATTTACTTTTATTACCAATTTTGCTTTGTTCTCTTGGTATTCTTAGTTGAAAGCTAAATCTAGGAGGTTCATGTGCTAATTTCTTAGACCTTGAAGACTGCCTCTAATCGGAAAGCATTTTGACAGTTTTTCACCACTAGAGGGCGTTAGTTCATGTGTTTCATATAGATAACATTGAGCTCTGGCACGTGAAGCTCCTAAGATCAAGCACTGATTGGCTACAAATGCATGTCTGTCAAAAGAACTGAAATAAGGAGGCAGTTTGCAAAGGCTTAGATACAAGGTAATCACAGAGGTAAAAAGTATATTATTATAACTGTGTTGGTTATGCAAAATTGGGGAATGGGTAATAAAGGGGTGATCTACCTTTTTAAACAACAAAAATTCTGGTGTTTACCGTCCCTTTAAAACACTTTTAAATTCTCTTTTGCTTTCAAATGTACTTTGTACTCTTTGTATCCATTGTTGAAAAATAATACGTACATAAACCTACACTAGTGGGAGCTAGCTGGTGATTTCTGCATGCACACGTGTCTCTTGTGATTGGCTGACTAGATGTGTTTAGCTAGCTCTCAGTAGTGCATTGCCACTCCTTCAGCAAAGGATATCAGGTTAATGAAGCAGATTTAATAAATAAAGTCAATTGGAAAGCTGGTTAAAATTATATTTTCTATCTCAATCCTGAAAGAAAAAAATTGTGTTTCAAGTCCTTTTGATCCATCCATTTAATTGTAGCATATCATTTTTTATTAATAGTGTTACAAACATTCTGCAGCACCAAACTGTGGTACATTGAATCTGTCTGTTTTGTTATGAGTTTTTACAGTGCAAAACTAGGTCTATGTTTACAAACCAATACTAAACAATTTGCTTTCCAGAGAGCCCACTTTGCGATTTTTTTAAAATCATGAGCACAATTAAACAAGTCATACACACAATTTAGCTCAACGTACCCACAATTTACCAAAACATGTGCACTTTTAAACAAATGGTGCGCATGATTACGCAGATTGTCAGCGCATTTTTCAAGTTTTATTAAATCATGTGCATTATTCATAAAATCATGGGCACTTTTCCCTATGCAGATGTAATGTCGTAAACGTTTGACATTGCCAACATTTGTCTGCAAAATAGATGAGCACTGTCATATACAGAGTAAACATTTGCCACAAGTCGCAGGGTCATCTAGCTTGTTCTCCCAACAGCGTAACCACTTCCCAGTACATTCAGAGTAACTATTTATGAAAGTGTGCACATGCTTTATTTATGAGCATTTTTTTATTTACTACTAAGGGCCTGTTTGGCAAAACGTGCATATGATAAAGAAATTGTGAGCATGTTTTGCCAAATCGTGTGCACAATTATAAAAAACAAAAAACTTTGCATGACCACTCTGGGGTTCTGTAATGTTTCCTGGAAGAGATTAATATTTGACAGTTAACAAATAAGCTGATCTTGTATATAACCCATTTTATCACCATCTTCTGCCCCTAAAAAACACCTATGCTATCTTTATAGAAATCAAAATAACAGTAATAAATTAATGACTGGCTTGGTCTCTGTTCACTTTGAATTCCATACTAGACTGTTGAATGTAAATTCACTAATCCATTGAAATGTTCTGAAGATTATCTTGATGCTTTGCAAACAAACGGCTAGATTACGAGTTTTGCGTTATGAGGGGTGAGGTATTAACTTGCACGTTATTCTCACCGCTCACTTCCCTACAGCGCTGGTATTACAGGTTTTTACAAACCCGGCGTTAAAAGGCAAGAAGTGAGCGTAGAGCAAAATTGTGCTGCATACCGCACTCCAATACCAGCGCTGCTTAAGTCAGCGGTGAGCTGGTTGTACGTTCTCGTGCACGATTTCCCCATAGACATCAATGGGGAGAGCCGGCTGAGAAAAACTCTAACACCTGCAAAAAAGCAGCGTAAAGCTCAGTAACGCAGCCCTATTGATTCCTATGGGGAAACAGATTTTATGTTTACACCTAATACCCTAACATGAACCCCGAGTCTAAACACCCCTAATCTTACACTTATTAACCCCTAATCTGCGACCCCCGACATCGCCGACACCTACATTATACTAATTAACCCCTAATCTGCTGCCCCCAACATCGCCGACACCTACATTATATTTATTAACCCCTAATCTCCCGCCCCAATGTCGCGGCAACCTACCTATACTTATTAACCCCTAATCTGCTGCCCCCAATGTCGCCGCCACTATAATAAACATATTAACCGCCGCACTCCCGCATTGCAAACACTAGTTAAATATTTAACAAAACAGAGGGAGGTGATCCCAGAATTGCTGAAAACGGCAAAAGTTCTAATATCTCCCAGCTGACCTTGTTGTCTATATTATAGAAAGAGGTAACTGGCTGGGAGTGTGCTTAGAGCATATTACATTTAAATCAAAGAAAAAAAACCTATTTAGAGAATAGGGAAAAGTATGCTCTTTCTACACATAAAGTATATATTTTTCCACTTAAAATTTAACTTTTACTAGTATTAATTTAAAAAAGGCAGCAGAAATAAAAGTATCTGGCGTGCCAGAAAAATAGTTAAAAACACAACGCTGTAACTTTGACTTGTATAAAGTACTTCAATGTTGCTGATTTTAGGTTGTCTATCAAAATAAATGATATTAGGTAAATGTAAGAGCCTCTATTTAGGAACTGTGTCCTGTATTGCCGTATATTAGGGTAGACAAGCCACTTTTTTACACTAAATAAGCTATAAATCCCTTCCCCATCCTTCCCACAATATGTCCCGAATGTTACAACAACAAATAAAAATATCAATTAGTACAGTAAATAGTCTAAAATTAACAGAGTGCAGTTAAAATAAACACGAAGCCCCTATGTTAATTTTAGACTATCTACTAATTGATATTTGTATTTGTTGTTGTAACCCTAAGCTAGATACAATGTAACTATTAATTATATTGTAGCTACAAAATAACTAATAGTTACAATGTATCTAGCTTAGGGTTTATTTTTATTTTACAGGCAAGTTTGTATTTATTTTAACTAGGTAGAATAGTTAATAAATAGTTATTAACTATTTAATAACTACCTAGCTAAAATAAATACAAATTGACCTGTAAAATAAAACCTAACCTGTCTTACACTAACACCTAACCTAACCCTACAATTAAATAAATTCCCTAAATTAAATACAATTCCATAAATTAAATACAATTAGCTAAATTACAAAAAAAACAAACACTAAAGTACAGAAAATAAAAAACAAATTACAAGATCTTTAAACTAATTACACCTAATCTAATAGCTCTATCAAAATAAAAAAGCCCACCCAAAATAAAAAAAAAACCCTAGCCTAAACTAAACTACCAATAGCCCTGAAAAGTGCCTTTTGTGGGGCATTGCCCCAAAGAAATCAGCTCTTTTACCTGTAAAAAAATACAAACAACCCCCAAAAGTAAAACCCACCACCCACACAACCAACCCCCCAAATAAAACCCTAACTAAAAAAACCTAAGCTCCCCATTGCCCTGAAAAGGGCATTTGGATGGGCATTGCCCTTAAAAGGGCATTTAGCTTTATTGCAGCCCAAACCCCTAATCTAAAAATAAAACCCACCCAATACACCCTTAAAAAATCCTAACACTAACCCCCGAAGATCCACTTACAGTTTTGAAGAGCTGACATCCATCCTCAACGAAGCTGGGAGAAGTCTTCATCCAAGTGGCAAGATGTCCTCAACGAAGCCGACAGAAGTGGTCCTCCAGACGGGCAGAAGTCTTCACCCAGATGGCATCTTCTATCTTCATCCTTCTGACGTGGAGCGGCTCCATCTTCAAGACATCCGGCGCGGAGCATCCTCTTCAATCTACGGCTTCTTCTGAAATGAAGGTTCCTTTAAATAACGTCATCCAAGATGGCATCCCTTAGATTTCGATTGGCTGATAGAATTCAGCCAATCAGAATTAAGGTTGAAAAAATCCTATTGGCTTATGCAATCCTATTGGCTTATGAACTTCAATCCTATTGGCTGATCCAATCAGCCAATAGGATTGAGCTCGCATTCTATTGGCTGTTCCAATCAGCCAATAGAATGCGAGCTCAATCCTATTGGCTTATCCTATTTGCCTTTGATTTAGCTAGACATGATTGCTTATGTAATTTTATTAAATTAGAGCATGCAATATATAGAAATGTTTCGATTTACCTCTGTTATCAATTTAGCTTCAGTCTCTTGCTGTTCAGGGGCAGCAATTTACTGTTGAGTGTTAGCATATGTTGATTCGCTATGCCCAAATGTCTTGTCAATGGCTCACCAGATGTGTTCAGCTAGGCCCTAGTAAAGCAATGTTGCTCTGGAGCTGACATTCACTATTTGTTTCTTGCATGCAACTCATAACTCACAACTTGTAATTTGAGTGTTGGCTGTGCTAAAGATTCTCTGGTAAACCACATTGTGTGCTTCTTCCCATAAAATGTAACCTTTAATGCAACGCTTAAAACATCATAATAACCCGGGCACCGGTCTGAACCCTTTGTCAAATGATCCCCAGATATACGTTCAGGATAATATATATAACATTTCCCATACCAACACCCTATATATATATATATATACATACAAATAGTGATAATCAAACCCATTAGCCAATACTGCTGCCATCATCCTCAAGCCTGCCACATCCATGTCACCATGACATCATCCCGGCGTGACACCCCTTGATTTGTCAGGGTACATGTGAAGGGGCAGTACAGGCTTTGACAGCTGTCAAAACATCAGAGCGTGCTGGGATCGTATTTACATTCCTTCCTATAACACGCAAATATAGCATACTCACTTCTTCATCATATTATACCTTAAAGCTGATCATAATACAATAGATTAACATGCAGAGGCTATATGCACAAAACTAATAACCACTTGGCTAAAATTCATATAGATCATAAAAAAACTACAATCTAAAACTAGACTAATCTAAAAGTGATAAATAAGATGCACAGTGTTTAACACTATAATTCTTTGAGTATCAGATGGAGTATGGTAGAAAGAACACATAGGTAATCAGTTTGGTAGATGTACTTATCCATTTGTGACACAGCCCAAAGTCCACCACTTTAATTATTTAAAGGGGTATCCATACTACTTCTGGATTCTAGGGGGACAGCGGGGGTGTCCAAATGTATCATTTGTGTTGTGGATATAGAGAAGTGATTCTATGTCATAAGAGGCTAGTCGTAGAAAGGGCTAAAATCCATTTGAGTGTTAAGTCCTCTTGGTACCATTGTATCTAACATTTGGATCCACTTTGTTTCTTTCCTCAGTAGTGCTTTTTAGCTTTTTAGCTCTATCTCCACCCCTAGGCATAGGGGGTACATGGTCGATAAACATAGTCTTTAGACTTGATACCTTATGTTTCTTCTCACAGAAGTGATGTGCCACCAGTTGCTCAGAGTCACCATTCTTAATGGCTTCTCTAATTGCAAATCTGTGGTTGGCCATACGATCTCTGATAGAGTAACTGTCGTACCCACATAAAATAGAGAGCATAGACATATGAGGATATATTACATGGTCACTTTTACATGTCAATCAATGACTTATCATAAATCTCTTGTTAGAGTGCGGATGTTGAAACGAGGATCCTTTAAGCATACTGTTACACGTGATGCAATCACCACACTGAAAGCATCCTTTCTTGCTTGACTTTAGCCAGGTTGTTTTCTGGTAGCATCTTACAGGGTCAGATCCTACTAGTATATCACGTAAATTACATGCCATCCTCGGGGGATCTGTATGCTGAAAAGCTAAGGGTTTATCCACCTTAACCAATTCCTAGCGCTGCCTCATTGAGGTGTCTAATATCCCATGTGAGGTATCAAACGTAGTTACAAAATTGATCCGGTCTGTCTTAGATGTCACTGTTGGTTTTTTGATCAATTCATCCTGTGTTTGCCCCAGAACTCTGTCCTTAGTTTCATAGACAAATTTATGGTCATAGACTCATTTTAGTTGCTTGTCCCCCATGATATCTAATTGTTCCCTCATAACTGACTCCTCTGTGTTATTCCTGATAACCCTAGTAAGCTGAGAGGTGACCATCCCGTTTCTGGTGTGTTGGGTGACAGCTATGTGCCTCAAGTAGCACATTTCTGTCTGTAAGTTTATTGTAGAGAGATGTGCCAAATCTACAATTAATGTCCTTTCTAACCTTGAATATATTAAAATCTTGAAAGTGAATGTTTTCATATTATGATTCCAATTTGAATCTTATGGGGGATGTGAGCCCATTTAAACCAGAGTCCCATGTTTCCAACCCCTCCTTCTCCCCTCGCCATACTAGAAACACGTCATCTATGTACCGTGTGTAAAAAATGACTTCTTTATATTCTGATAGAGTCATGACTGTTTGTTCATACCATGCCATATAAAGGTTTGCATATGTGGGTGCCATGGCAGTACCTGAGATCTGCAAGTAGAAATCTGATTCAAAGTTAAAGTAGTTTTTCTCCAAACAAAATAGCATTAGTTCTATTAAGAACTCTATAGGTGAACCCTTGTAATATTCAGAATTGGTGACTATGGACCAGACCGCCTGCACAACCACCATCATGAGGAATGGAGGTGTACAGGCTATCCTCATCCATGGTGACCAATATATTACCTTCCCTTAGCCAATCAGCTGATTTCAATATTGCTATGAGGCTGTGTGCATCCTTAAGGTAGGAATCTGTGTGTTTAACCACTGGTTGCAAAAAATAATTCACAAATTTGGCTACATTTGAAAACAAAGTATCCCGAGCAGAGACAATAGGTCTCCCAGGGGGATTGAAAAGTGTCTTGTGCACCTTCAGTAATAAATAGACCACTAGTATTTTAGGAAATGTAGCCGTTAGATAGCTCATTTCATTATCATCTATATGTCCAGCTTCATATGCAGATATCAGGTACTGATCAATGCTCTTTTTGAAAGTGTTAGTGGGATTTCCTTTCAATTTAATATATGTGGACGCATCAGACAATTGTCTTTTAGCCTCCATCTTATATTGTGTGTAATCCATGACTACTATGCCACCGCCTTTATCAGCGGGGCGTATGATCATTTTTTAGGCTTTAGATGGCTTTAGATTCTCCACTAGTTCTCTTGGGATATGATTTGAAATCATTGTTTATACAGTCATGACACATAATTTGTGTAAAACTCTTAATGGATGGATTGGTAACAGGAGGTTGAAAGGTGTATCGCCGTTGTCCCCTGTGCCTTGTCCTTAAAAAGTCTCTAAATTTCAATTGCCTCTGAAGCTTATGTAAATCAACTACTTTCTCAAAAGAGGATGCTTTCAGTGTGGCGATTGCATCACGTCTAACAGTATTCTTAAAGGGTCGTCTTTTCAACACCCGCACTCTAACAAGAGATTCAAGATAAACCATCAATTGTCATGGTGACACAGATGTGGATGGCTTGCGGACAATGGCAGTTGTATTGGCTAATGGGTTTGATCATAACTATTTATATGTATATATAAAGGGTGTGGGTATGGGGAAAGTTATATATGTTATTCTGAGCGTATATCTGGGGATCATTTGAAAAAGGGACCGGACAGGTGCCGAAACATTATGATGTTTTAAACGTTGTATTAAAGGTTACATTTTAATTGAAAAAGTCCAATGAGTGCTTTCTTATCACACTGGATTACCATGTTTTTTTGTTAGCACCTTGGTGGTTGAAATACATATGAGGAGTGCATACCATATCGAAGATGAATATATATATATATATATATATATATATATATATATATATATATATATAAGCTGCAAATTAGCATAATTTACAAAGTTGCACAACACAAATAAAAATATAATGGTACTGCAATTTATAAAGTTTATTTATTTTTTATTTTTTTTAGAAGAACTAGCTGCTAGATTTATGGGCCACAAAGAAAGAAGCAGGTGCTATTGGGAGGAGAGCCTAGGAATGGTTAGCCCAATAAGTGGAAGAAACTGAGGAAGCAAGAACAAGCAAATCACTGCTTGGAGAGAAGCGGGGCTAGGACATCTGATACATAGACATTTCTGACCTACACTATCTGGGCTTTCTGCTTTAGGATGGCGTAGGCAATATTTAGGATAGCTGGGTAGCTGTGTTACGGTTCTTTCTGCAGGTAACCTATTTTACAGTGCAGTAAAACAATTTGCTTCCATTCACCTTTCCCATCCATCTTTCTTTTTTTAGATTGTGGTATCACTGGTTAATGGGCGTCCTGGTGCCAAACACTTCATGGATTCGCCTGTCTTGAGAGAATTCACCAAAGCAACAAATATAAGACTGCGTTTTCTCAGAACCAATACTCTGCTGGGTCATCTCATATCTAAAGCTCAGAAAGATCGAACTGTAACACGTCGAGTAAGTTTCATTATCAAATGTCTCACAACTTATTTATTCATTAATATATTAATAGAATTTCACTATCAGTTTACGCAATTGTAGTTTTATTTAGACATGTGCGATTCGGTTCAGTTCGATTCGGAAATTCGGAAAATTCTGAGATTCGGATCGAACTGAATCTCTGAATTAAAATAGTGCTGAATCTACTGAATAAATCCGAATAACTTCGGATTTATTCGGATTTATTCGGTAGATTCGGATGGCCATGGATTACACTAGTATTGTACAGTATATTAGGTTATATCACTCTGCTATGGGTTACACCTAATGTACAGTACATAATACTAGTCTAATCTCACACTTACCGAAATTCTGAATTTCCGAACCGAATCGAACCGAACCGAATCCAGCCGAATTTATTTGAATCCGAATGAATCCGAAACAAATCTGAAACGAATGTATTCGAATCCGAATGAATCCGAAACAAATCCGAACCGAATTGATTCAAATTTTTCCGAATTCTAATTGCTCCGAACCGAAATAAAAAAAAAATCTGAATCTATCCAAACCGAATTTTTTCGCCATGCACATGTCTAGTTTTATTTAAGCTGACGTGAAAATAAAATAACATTTTTCTTCTATTTATTTATTTGCAGAAAATAAAGATTATTCTTTTATTGCAAATGTTTCTGTAGCTATAACTTTCTTTGTACACGATTAACATTTATTAAAGCTACTGCTTATTTAAAAAATATTTATGTCCTTCTAAATGGAAGCAGGTTTAGAATGCATACTTTAACTTTCAGACCACCAAATTAAAGATACATTTAAAGTTACATTTTAATGCAACAATTATATGTTGTTTCAAGAAATCTGATTAAAATAAATAACTAATATAACACACGGTGGAGCAGGAGAAGGAGGATTTCCCAGTTGTGGACCTGCAGTATGTGAACACTTATTTAGATGCTTCAATTACTCCCTCAGCCATGGAGCAGGTTCTGGAAGCGAGTTCAAGGCAGTTATCTGATGTACAATTGTCTCCCAGTTGAAAGCTGGTTCAGGAGGCATAATGTAGATTAATCCAGTTCCAAAAAGGATGAAGGAAGATGGAAGAGCAGTGTTTTCTTTATTGGAGGTCGTGCTCGTTAACTGACAACCTTTTAAAAAGAATCATTAGACCTAGTTCTAGTTACTAAGACTGCTTTGTGTCTTGCAACTGAGTGCCACAGGGATGAGGACATTAGAGGTTATTCTAGAAGTCTGGTGTGGGCAGAATTGATGACTGTTTACACACACACACATATATATATATATATATATATATATATATATATGTATGTGTATGTATGATGTTTTATAAATATTACAAGTAAGATTATCTGTAGGTAGGACGACTACAAAGTCTGATTTATTCCTTTCAACTTTATTAATCATAGTGTTATGTGATATCACTTTTTTATTTTTTTCTAATAGAGATGCAGTATATTTCTCTGTGACTCTTAATCCTATTTCAGTTATACACTTTTCTATTAATTTTTCTATGATTATTGTTATCTTACTGAGATTAGTTGATAAATTAAGAAAGTATATTCATATCATAATTAGCATCCTCTTAATGTGCTCTAGTTGTGTTATCGGACATATGCGTGTTGAGTTCAGCTGCACAGATATAGTTGCATACAGAATACTTTGGGATATTCTGTGATTATATGATAGATTAGGGATATCTTTCATTCTATATACATACTTCTCTATAGTTGGCTATTGCCTTGCCCTGTTCCATAATTCTATTCAATGGGTCTTATATCTGATGGTTCTAAATATTACACTAATTTGTTTTTCTGATATAAGACTTATATAACAATATGTGCATATTCACTTACCGCTAGATTTAGAGTTCTGCGGCCAAAGGGGTGCGTTAGCTACGCATGCTTTTTTTTCCCCGCACCTTTTAAATACCGCTGGTATTTAGAGTTCACAGAAGGGCTGCGTTAGGCTCCAAAAAGGGAGCGTAGAGCATATTTACCGCCACTGCAACTCTAAATACCAGCGGTGCTTACGGACGCGACCAGCTTAAAAAACGTGCTCGTGCACGATTCCCCCATAGGAAACAATGGGGCAGTTTGAGCTGAAAAAAAACCTAACACCTGCAAAAAAGCAGCGTTCAGATCCTAACGCAGACCCATTGTTTCCTATGGGGAAACACTTCCTAAGTCTGCACCTAACACCCTAACATGTACCCCGAGTCTAAACACCCCTAGCCTTACACTTATTAACCCCTAATCTGCCGTCCCCGCTATCTCTGACCCCTGCATATTTTTTTAACCCCTAATCTGCCGCTCCGTACACCGCCGCCACCTACGTTATCCCTATGTACCCCTAATCTGCTGCCCCTAACACCGCCGACCCCATATTATATTTATTAACCCCTAATCTGCCGCCCCCAACTTCGCCACCACCAACCTACAATTATTAACCCCTAATCTGCTGACCGGACCTCACCGCTACTATAATAAAGTTATTAACCCCTAATCCGCCTCACTCCCGCTTCAATAACCCTATAATAAATAGTATTAACCCCTAATCTGCCCTCCCTAACATCACCGACACCTAACTTCAAGTATTAACCCCTAATCTGCCGACCGGACCTCACCGCTACTCTAATAAATTTATTAACCCCTAAAGCTAAGTCTAACCCTAACACTAACACCCCCCTAAGTTAAATATAATTTTTATCTAACGAAATAAATTAACTCTTATTAAATAAATTATTCCTATTTAAAGCTAAATACTTACCTGTAAAATAAACCCTAATATAGCTACAATATAAATAATAATTATATTGTAGCTATTTTAGGATTAATATTTATTTTACAGGCAACTTTGTATTTATTTTAACCAGGTACAATAGCTATTAAATAGTTAATAACTATTTAATAGCTACCTAGTTAAAATAATTACAAAATTACCTGTAAAATAAATCCTAACCTAAGTTACAATTAAACCTAACACTACACTATCAATAAATTAATTAAATAAAATACCTACAATTATCTACAATTAAACCTAACACTACATAGGATTCTTATATACAAAAAGTTCAAGCAGCACCTCCACTTGTACAAAGTTACCAAAGTTTATTGCACCAAGACACAAAAATCCATGACGTTTCGGGCTCAAATGCCCTTAATCATTAATGATTAAGGGCATTTGAGCCCGAAACGTCATGGAATTTTTTTGTATATACTGATCTGTTTGGAGCTTTGGTAGGAGCTCCTCAGGCTTGCACTCCCATCACCAGTGCTGGAGGATATTATCTTGTTTTATAACTACATAGGATTCTATCAGCCAATTGGAATTAAGGTAGGAAAATTCTGATTGGCTGATGGAATCAGCCAATCAGATTCAAGTTCAATCCGATTGGCTGATCCAATCAGCCAATCAGATTGAGCTTGCATTCTATTGGCTGATCAGAACAGCCAATAGAATGCGAGCTCAATCTGATTGGCTGATTCCATCAGCCAATCAGAATTTTCCTACCTTAATTCCGATTGGCTGATAGAATCCTATCAGCCAATCGGAATTCGAGGGACGCCATCTTGGATGACATCATTTAAAGGAACCGTCATTCGTCGGGAAGTCGTCGGCCAGGATGGATGTTCCATGTCGGCGGGATGAAGATGGATCCGGAAGAAATAAGATTGAAGATGCCGCTTGATAGAAGACTTCAGCCGGATGATGTATCTCTTCAGCCCCCGCTTGGATCAAGACTTCAGCCGGATGATGGACCTCTTCAGCCGGATGATGGACCTCTTCAGCCGGATGATGGACCTCTTCAGCCCCCGCTTGGGCTTGGATGAAGACTTCGGAGCCTCCTCTGGACGGATCGGTGATACCCTGCGTGGTGAAGATAAGGTAGGGAGATCTTCAGGGGCTTAGTATTAGGTTTATTTAAGGGGGGTTTGGGTTAGATTAGGGGTATGTGGGTGGTGGGTTGTAATGTTGGGGGGGGGGTATTGTATATTTTTTTTTACAGGCAAAAGAGCAGAATTCTTTGGGGCATGCCCCGCAAAAGGCCCTTTTAAGGGCTGGTAAGGTAAAAGATCTTTTCTATTTGTATTTTAGAATAGGGTAGGGCATTTTTTTATTTTGGGGGGCTTTGTTATTTTATTAGGGGGCTTAGAGTAGGTGTAATTAGCTTAAAATTGTTGTAATATTTTTCTAATGTTTGTAAAAAAAAATATTTTTTGTAACTTAGTTCTTTTTTTATTTTTTGTACTTTAGTTAGTTTATTTAATTGTGTTTATTTGTAGGTATTTGTATGTAATTCATTTATTGATAGTGTAGTGTTAGGTTTAATTGTAACTTAGGTTAGGATTTATTTTACAGGTAATTTTGTAATTATTTTAACTAGGTAGCTATTAAATAGTTATTAACTATTTAATAGCTATTGTACCTGGTTAAAATAAATACAAAGTTGCCTGTAAAATAAATATTAATCCTAAAATAGCTACAATATAATTATTATTTATATTGTAGCTATATTAGGGTTTATTTTACAGGTAATTATTTAGCTTTAAATAGGAATAATTTATTTAATAAGAGTTAATTTATTTAGTTAGATAAAAATTATATTTAACTTAGGGGGGTGCTAGTGTTAGGGTTAGACTTAGCTTTAGGGGTTAATAAATTTATTAGAGTATCGGTGAGGTCCGGTCGGCAGATTAGGGGTTAATACTTGAAGTTAGGTGTCGGTGATGTTAGGGAGGGCAGATTAGGGGTTAATACTATTTATTATAGGGTTATTGAGGTGGGAGTGAGGCGGATTAGGGGTTAATAACTTTATTATAGTAGCGGTGAGGTCCGGTCGGCAGATTAAGGGTTAATAATTGTAGGTAGGTGGCGGCGACGTTGGGGGCGGCAGATTAGGGGTTAATAAATATAATTTAGGGGTCGGCGGTGTTAGGGGCAGCAGATTAGGGGTACATAGGGATAACGTAGGTTGCGGCGGTGTGCGGTCGACAGATTAGGGGTTAAAAAAAATTATTAGAGTGGCGGCAATGTGGGGGGACCTCGGTTTAGGGGTACATAGGTAGTTTATGGGTGTTAGTGTACTTTAGAGCACAGTAGTTAAGAGCTTTATGAACCGGCGTTAGCCCAGAAAGCTCTTAACTCCTGGCTTTTTGCTGCGGCTGGAGTCTTGTCGTTAGATTTCTAATGCTCACTTCAGCCAAGACTCTAAATACCAGCGTTAGAAAGATCCCATTGAAAAGATAGGATACGCAATTGGCGTAAGGGGATCTGCGGTATGGAAAAGTCGCGGCTGCAAAGTGAGCGTTAGACCCTTTCCTGACTGACTGTAGATACCAGCGGTAGCCCAAAACCAGCGTTAGGAGCCCCTAACGCTTGTTTTGATGGCTAACGCAGAACTCTAAATCTAGGTGATATTCTTTTTACCTATATATTGCTATCACTTTGGTTAGTGACTCAATACTTCTATAAGAGGAGAAGTCCATTATATTTAAACTTTAGTGTAACATATGAATAATCCTTTAGGACACAGATATCTTACATATTAATAAAGCATCATAGCAAACTAATTCCTGATTCTCTTCAAACCTACAGCCTTAGTGTTACATCAAGTGGCATGCCCATGAATTGCCTAATATACTCATAGCGGAACCTTGTTTTATAAGTTGTTGTATGCATTTAAAATATGAGGCTGTTGTCAAAATTTTGAGAAACAAAACTAAAGTCGATATCACTATGTAGAAAATACAGGTTACAGAGTTTCCAGAAATGGAAGAGCTTTATTATACCCAGCAAGATAAACTTGCAATCTTTTCAGAAATGACGACAATATGGCTGAGCTACCTTTCTGTCTGAACACAAAAATGACAATATTAACAAATTCAAAGGGAACACGAGAAATCCACCACTGATACATCATAGCTCTCAGGTTTTTAACTATCAATTATTATATTAAATAACATTAGCTCAACAAGTAATAATAATGGTAACTCCAACCTATTTTGTTTCAATAACCTACATACTCTACTTACCCTCTGACATTAAACATAACTATATAAGTTAAAAGTTCAAAATGTTAAATGTTTTTTTATTATACTCATATCTATTTCAGTAACATCGACTTGTAACACCTATAACAGAACTGTGTCTCCCCATCATGTATTCTTTACTTAATATCCTGAATAAAGCTGATTTATTTAAAAAAAAAATATGAAGCTGTTGTACACAGTAGAACAGTAATAAATAGATTTGTGGTTTAATACGTGTGTACATAACTGTAACTGTTGTTTCTAGATTTTTGTTTTTATCATTGCTAATGATCTATTTGTCAGGGTTTTTTCTCTGCTTTGTTTGCCATGTACTGCTAGCAGCAATTTTGCTCACCTTTTCTTGCTGAATCTGGTGACTACCAGCTCCAGTTTTGACTTCTGGCTTGTTATTTGAGTTATGGGCTTTTTATTATTTTTGTTATTAATAAAGGTGTGATTATTTTTGCACTTCTCATCTCAGTCTGATTCCTGGCACCCTGACGCAAGGACCATGAATCCTGATGGTGCTAATAATCCACCTTTACCTACCATCATTTCCAGGATAGATTAACAGGATCACCGCTTGGATTAATTTGCATTAACCCTGCAAACCCTGTTGACTCGCACTGCACATTTGGACCAGAGTGTCCCACAAGTTATGGCTGCTCCTGTTTCCGCTGCTGCACCTAGTCCTACCAGGAGCATGTCCGGTTCTGCACCTCTACCTCAGCATTATGGAGGCAATCATAATCAGTGCAGAGGGTTTTTGAACCAGGTGGGCATTTACTTTGAGATGTTTCCTCAGGCGTTTCCCTGACAGAGCTAAAGTGGGATTTCTCATCTCTTTACTCTCTGACACGGGCTAATCCCTTGTGGGAGACTAATAAACCTGTGATTTCTAATTATCCTGAATTTGTGGCCTCCTTTTGAAGGGTATTTGATGTTCCAGCTCGCTCCTCCTCAGCTGCCAAATGACTCATGTCCATTCAGCAAGGTACGAGATCTGTTGCTCAGTATGCTATTGAGTTCTGTATGCTTGCCGCAGAGGTTGGTTGGAACAATGAAGCCCTTGTTGCCTCCTTCTTTCATGGGCTCTCTGATGCGATTAAAGATGAAGTTGCTGCCAGAGATTTACCAGAGGATCTTGAGGCTTTGGTGTCTTTTTTTATTCTAATTGACATCAGACTCAGAGAGAGGCCCCTTTTCAAGGAGCGCTTGCAGAAGCCTCCTGTTCTGTTGTTTCCTATGTTATCATTCC
Source organism: Bombina bombina (assembly GCF_027579735.1). Lineage (NCBI taxonomy): Eukaryota > Metazoa > Chordata > Amphibia > Anura > Bombinatoridae > Bombina > Bombina bombina. The sequence goes on from NC_069503.1 coordinate 846,373,043, forward strand.
CACCCATGCCTCCCTCTCCCATGTCTCCTGGTCCCGAGTCACTAGATACTGCTGTGCCGATGCAGTTGGTATTCACGCTTCTCTCCGTGGCAGAGAGGGCCTTTAGGAGGAGGGAGGGGCTCTGCTTCTATTGCCTTTTACAGGGCCACCTTTTAAAGTCTTGTCCTAATCAGCAGGTTAAACACTCACACCTAGGGTCCTGTCGGGGGCAGACCTTGGGTGGTTTATCCTCATCCCAGGAACCACTAAAGGAGAAACCTTTGGTCACGGTTGTCCTTTCCTGGGTGGACTCCTCCATAGTCACCCAGGCTCTTGTTGACTCCAGTGTTGCAGGCTATTTCATTGACAGTGCTTTTGTATCACAGCACTCCATTCCTGTATTGCCTCAGTCCGTTCCGCTTGCTATTGAGGGCATTGATGGCAGGCCCCTTCAGCCTGCACTCGTTACTCACAAAACAACTCTGTTATCCATGGCTGTTGGGGCTCTCCATTTTGAAACCCTCCAGTTCTAGGTGATTAACTTTTCTTCCTTAGTCCAACCTATCACTGACATGACCCGTAAGGAGAATGATCCACTCCATTGGTCACCTACTGCCAATAAGGCTTTTGAGAGTCTTAAGACTGCCTTTGCTGCCGCTCCAGTTCTGGCTCATCCTAACCCTGTCCTGCCTTTCGTTCTTGAGGTTGATGCATCTGAGACTGGAGTAGGTGCCCTCTTGTCTCAACGTCCTACACCTGACTGTTCCTTGCATCTGTGCGGTTTTTCTCTAGGAAATTGTCTCCGTGGAGTGCAATTATGAAATTGGTGACAGGGAATTACTGGCCATAATTTTGGCACTCAAGGAATGGAGGCGTACCAGTGCTCATTCTTACTGACCACAAGAATTTGACTTATCTATCAGAAGCAAAATGTTTGTCGCCCCGACAGGCCAGATGGGCGCTATTTTTGTCTCGGTTTAATTATGTGGTTTCCTACCTACCTGGTAGTAAGAATGTTAGGGCTGATGCCCTCTCTCGTCAGTTTTTGCCTCTGTCCAAGGAGGAGTCTGTACCTTTTCCAGTTATACCTCCTGACCATATTTTGGCCACCATATGTACTAATTTGACTTCTCCCTTAGGGGTGGAGATCCTGGATGCACAAACCAATGCACCTCCTGAGAAACCTAGTGGTAAGTGCTTTGTACCTGAGAATCTTTGAACTAAACTATTGCACACTTACTACTATCCTAAAGCTGCAGGTCATCCGGGCAAGAACCAAATGATTTGGTCTGTCACTCAACAATTCTGGTGGCAGGTCTTCGTTCTGATGTTGCTGCGTATGTTGCCTCCTGCACAATCTGTGCACAGAATAAGACTCCTCAACATCTACCTGTGAGTCTTCTTCAACCTATTGCTAATGGTGAGCGTCCTTGGACACATCTTTCCATGGACTTCATTGTCGAGCTCCCTGTTTCCAGTGGCAATACTGTTATCCTAATAGTGGCTGACCGTTTTTCTAAAATGTCACATTGCATTCCCTTGAAGAAGTTGCCTACTGCTCAGGAGCTTGCTTAAACTTTTGCCCGGGAGGTCTTCCGTTTACATGGGTTACCCAAGGACTCAGACCGGGGTAGCCAGTTTGTCTCCAGATTTTGGTGTTCCGTTTGTGCTCAATGGGGATCCAGCTTTCCTTCTCCTTGGCGTATCACCCTCAATCCAATGGGGCTTGGAACAGTCTAATCAAGCTCTAGAACAGTTCCTCCATTGCTATGTTTCAGATCACCACAATAATTGGTCTGAACTGTTACCTTGGGCAGAGTTCACTTTTAATAGTGCTATTAATCCTTCTCCCAGTTATTCCCGTTCATGGGGAATTATGGGTTTTAACCATCCTTGTTGCCCGATTCATTCATGTCTAAGGGTATTCCGGCTTTGGAGGAGCATCTCCGGCAACTCTGTTCCATGTGGGTGCAGATTCAGGATTGCCTTCATCGTTCTATGCAGCGCCAAAGTTCTACGCTAATCATAGGCATCTGCCCGCACCTTCCTACCAGGTTGGTGAGAGGGTTTGGCTGTCCACCCGCAACTTGAACCTTCGTGTGCCTTCCAATAAACTGGCTACACGTTATGTTAATCCTTTTCGGATACTCCGACGGGTCAATCCTGTGGCCTACGCTCTTGACCTTCCTCCTGCAATGCGCATCTCCAATGTTTTTCTTGTCTCCCTCTTGAAACCATTGGTTCTTATTCGGTTTACCACTGTGTTGCCTCGTCCCCATCCTATCTCTGTTGACAACCATGAAGAATATGAGGTCAGCAGCATTATTGACTCTCATATGTCCAGGGGCCGCGTACAGTATTTGGTTCACTGGAGGGGCTACGGTCCTGAGGAGCATTCATGGGTTCCCTCCTCTGATGTTCATGCTCCCGTCCTCCTCCGTGCCTTCCATGCCCGTTTCCCCAATAAGCCTTTTGTCCTCCTGCGGGTGAGGGGTGGTTGAGGGGAGGTTACTGTCAGGGTTTTTTCCCTGCTTTGTTTGCCATGTGCTGCTGGCAGCCATTTTGCTCACCTTTTCTTGCTGAATCTGGTGCAGAGTGTGTGATGCTGCTCATTTCCTGCACGCCCTCTTATGGCCAGACTGTTGTACATCATCCGTGTGAGACAGGTTCCAGTCTCAGAATTGTGATGTCATCACTTATTATTTAAAGGGTCTCTGTTCAGTATGCTTTGCCCTTGCATTGTCTCAGACCTGTTTGTGTGAGCTCCTGTGTATTACCTGGCTGTCTGACGTTCCTCCTGGTTCCTGATCCCTGGCTTTTTCCGGTCTTTGTTGTTCTCCTAGTTCCTGACTCCGGCCCGTCTGACTACTCGCTTTGGTACCTAACTCGTCTCATCTGACTACCAGCTCTGGTTTTTAACTCCTGGCTTGTTATTTGACTTGTGGACTTTTTATTATTTTTGTTATTAATAAAGGTGTGATTGTTTTTGCACTTCTCGTCTCAGTCTGATTCCTGGCACCCTGACACTATTACATGATCAGTATTATCATTGTTTGATGCCTTAATAAAAAAATAAATTAAAAAAAAGTTGGGGAGAGTCTCTAGGCAGCACCTTGAATGATTGCAATATTGGTTGCTGTGTGTAGACTGATGATAAACTGCCACTTATAAGCAGATTGTCCACCCATCTAGCTACTACTTAAAGATATTTAAAGTCTGCAGACTGTACTGAGTTATTCTTCTTATTATTTATTTGTGTAGCTCCCCAAAGTTACCAGATATAAGATTGTGAGTTCTAAATCTCCTTGAAATAGACAAAGTCATCAGGGAAACGTACATCAGCTTTGTATCCTTATACAAACAAAGACATTACATCATAGAAGATGGAACTTTTGTTGGAGATCTTATTCCACCAGTTCCAAGATTGGTTAAGAAGGCTAAGTGGCAGTTGCCCTTTTTCAGTTGAAGCATAAATAGACTAGTCCATTACAGCCTTTCCTGTGTATGTCCTGTATCATTGTCATTTGTTTATTCATTGTGACGTTGTCCATTTATCAACGGATGGGCAGAGGAAGTTTGCTATCATAAAACTAATTTGTATGGCCTTGCTGCAAGGCAGGCAGCATCCACTGCCCACATTTAACATTGCACAAGCCGACCATGTTAACTTCTTCCCCCATAGACTTCAATGAAGTGCGCTGAAGAATAAAAACCTAACACTTATTGTATTAGACCAACAGAGCTAAACCCCAGGTAGTATTTTACATTCCATTGTTCTTCACATAGAAGAAAATGTTCTTTCTATTGCTAAAATATATATATATTTTTTTTTTTGTAAAATATATATCTAAAACTTTTTAAATCGATATAAATAATTAGATATAGATATAAATACAGATAATTATAACTTAATATTTCAAAATAAAAATAATTTATTTCTTCCAAGTAAAGAACATTGGAATGTAAAATATTTACAGTAAAACATCGTTAAACACATTATCAAATATTATTTATAATTTATATTTTTACAATTGTTAAAAATAATTGTTAAAAAAATTATTTTAAAAATTTGAGTGGAAAGGGCTCCCAAGTGTGTGTGTGTGTATGTGTATATAAATGTGTATGTATGTGTTTATATGGGTATATATGTATGTATATACATACATACATGATATCTACATATATAAACACATTAACACATAAATACATTGTAGCCCTTTCCAGTCAAATACCGTGTTCTATACCATATACCTTTTAACCCTTAAAAAAATATTAATATTTATGGGAATATTTTTTATCAGAACATTTATATATGAGTGTAACCTGACAAGCGCACCCGTTTACTTTGAACTTGTAATACGAGTTAGCGATGTTGAGATATTACTTATCATGACCCGCACTAGCTTTAGTGTGCCACTTGTAATCTAGCCCTATATGTATACACAATCTTCTTCTGCTGACTTGTTACTTATAATGCTAAGTTAATAGGATTTATATTTATGTAACTGATTAGCGTTAACATTATATAGAAACATATTAGTGTATGTTTATGTGACTGTGCTTGAAATGTATCTGTTATGTTTGAGCGTTAAACCTCAATAACATTTAAAAAAAAATGGTTGCCTTAAAAAAAAAAAGGTGAGTTTTTCAAGTCTCAGAAGTGCACACTGCAGACTGCTCAAGCCTAACCCTGTTACATGTCTAATTGGCCCCAGCAGATGTTATCATAAAAAGGTTATTTAAGAAAAACCAAATGCGCTGGTACAAAACCAAACTACACATAAAAAAAAGGCAATCCCAAGGCCTGCAATAATAATATTGTAATAGAAAAATAGTTTATATGTGAGCGCCTGACACATTCAGGCGCTCACATATAAACTTTTTTTCTATTACAAGATGTTATCATAAAACGAACGGCAAAATATGCCATTTTCACTGACTAGCTTTGTCTACTCCAGTAACAAGCATGAATCAGCTCTTAAAAATAAGGCAATTGGTGGGCGGAGTTTGGTTATTAATAAACAAAGGCAGCAAACAAGATGGAGTTTGTTTATAAAATGTTTACACTTAGCTGATATGTTATTCTATATCAAGACAACAGAGAAAGTGTTTACTGTCTCATTAATCCCTTAACGGGTGCAGTGCAACACAAATACCAAGAGCTAAACTACTTATTTGCTTTAAATGTCAACATTTTAATTGCCAGTTGCCTAATTGTGAATGACCATTTACTTAATATTTTGTCATGTGCTTTATTTTCTCCAGTACTATTACAGTATTAAAGACATCAGCATTGGCGGTCGCTGTGTTTGTCATGGTCACTCAGATGTTTGCACTTTAAGGCCTGGAAACCAAAACCTGTAAGTAGTTAAGATGTCTGATGAATCACTAAGTGTATGCTACATCTGTGTGAAGGATTTAAGACAAAAGTTTATTTTACATAACAGAGATCAAAAATGTATCTAACTCATGTTACAATGTACTATAATATCATGCACATAAAATAGTTCTCTGCATATAAGAATGGAAACTAAAAATGTCAACACTTGTTTATTTTTGGGTAAGTCAAGAAGTGTTACCAGCGCTCAATTGAAAATCTGCTATCAGTAATAAGTAAAAATTTAGACAGTCTGTGTTGGACTGTGTACCTTAGTATGTGGTTGGGTCAGAACTGTTTGTGATTCTTTTTATACAAAGTACAAGTATTGTGCAGCATGAACAAATGATTCAGTGTACCCCTAACACTGACGGAATGATTATATAAAAGAGAGTCTTGATCAAGTGTAATTCAGCGCTATCAATACAAATAATGTGGGATATATCAAATTCCCCTATAAGCAATTATACAAACATATAGAACTATTACACTTTGTTTAAAAGTTCATATGCTAAGTTCGTATGGTGGTCACATATGGTAACAATAATGTGCAAAGTAGAGAGTGGATGTAGAGAGTGGTGAACCCTTCTGAGGAAGCGAGAGCGAAACACGTGTCAGGGATTTAGTACAGATGTACCTCGGAGACATTGCAGGTTTGGTTCCAGACCACGACAATAAAGCGAATATAGCAATAAACCCTACTCCTCTGAGTGACTGGAGAACCAAGGACCATTTTGGAATACCATACTCTGGCGAGACACCAAGGCAACAAAACCAAGGGCTTGGAAGTTTCAAAGCTGAACAGTACCATACACAAGTTTGCACGAAACAACGGAAATCTTCAATACCAAGCTTCCAATCCTGAGAGGCACACACCACTGACCGGAAAAGAGCGAGCATATATCCAGTAGGCGTTCATACATTACCTCATACGATCTCCGGTAAGGGGACATCCACTCTCTACTTTGCACATCATTGTTACCATATGTGACCACCATACGAACTTAGCATATGAACTTTTAAACAAAGTGTAATAGTTCTATATGTTTGTCTAATTGCTTATAGGGGAATTTGATATATCCCACATTATTTGTATTGATAGCACTGAATTACACTTGATCAAGACTCTCTTTTATATAATCACTTGTTTATTTTTACATGGATGAGTGTGAACCTGACTGTCTGTTATTCATAGAGGTAGATTTAACAAAGGTTGAGCGGACATGATTCAATGTAGCAAATCATGTCCGCTCGACCTCGCTAAATGCAGACAGCATACGATGTCAGCATTGAACATTGCACAAGCATTTCTGGTGAAATTCCTGTGCAATGCCCCCCCTGTTCACTTTCGGCCAATAGGCCGCTAGCAGGGGCCGTCAATCATTCTGATCGGATCGGGATGATTTCAGTCCGTCACCAGTAACTCTGCCTTGTTACTTCTATTTCAGGTGGACTTGAAACGATGGGGCTCCGCTGCTTAATAAATGGACCCCATAGAGTTAAACAATTAGCTCTTATTTTTTTATTTTCCTAATATTACAGCATATATTTAAGATAAAACAAATTTATGCTTACCTGATAAATTTATTTCTCTTGTGGTGTATCCAGTCCACGGATTCATCCATTACTTGTGGGATATTCTCCTTCCCAACAGGAAGCTGCAAGAGGATCACCCACAGCAGAGCTGTCTATATAGCTCCTCAGTTAAATGCCACCTCCCAGTCATTCGACCGAAGACAAGCAAGAGAAAGGAGAAACTATAGGGTGCAGTGGTGACTGTAGTTTAAAAAATAAAAAACACCTGCCTTAAAATGACAGGGCGGGCCGTGGACTGGATACACCACAAGAGAAATACATTTATCAGGTAAGCATAAATTTTGTTTTCTCTTGTAAGGTGTATCCAGTCCACGGATTCATCCATTACTTGTGGGATACCAATACCAAAGCTATAGGACACGGATGAAGGGAGGGACAAGGCAGGCGCTTAAACGGAAGGCACCACTGCCTGTAAGACCTTTCTCCCAAAAATAGCCTCCTAAGAAGCAAAAGTATCAAATTTGTAGAATTTAGAAAAAGTATGAAGCGAAGACCAAGTCGCCGCCTTACAAATCTGTTCCACAGAAGCCTCATTTTTAAAAGCCCATGTGGAAGCCACCGCTCTAGTGGAATGAGCTGTAATTCTTTCAGGAGGCTGCTGGCCAGCAGTCTCATAAGCTAAGCGGATTATACTTCTTAACCAAAAAGAAAGAGAAGTTGCTGAAGCCTTTTGGCCTCTCCTCTGTCCAGAGTAGACAACAAACAATGCAGATGTTTGACGAAAATCTTTAGTAGCTTGTAAATAAAACTTTAAAGCACGAACCACGTCAAGATTGTGTAATAGACGTTCCTTCTTTGAAGAAGGATTAGGACACAGTGACGGAACAACAATCTCCTGATTGATATTCTTATTAGATACCACCTTAGGAAGAAACCCAGGTTTGGTACGCAAAACTACCTTATCTGCATGGAAGATCAGATAAGGGGAATCACACTGCAAGGCAAATAACTCTCATACTCTTCAAGCCAAAGAGATAGCTACCAAAAACAGAACTTTCCAAGATAAAAGCTTGATATCTATGGAATGCAGAGGTTCAAACGGAACCCCTTGAAGAACTTTAAGAACTAAATTTAAACTTCATGGCGGAGCAACAGGTTTAAACATAGGCTTGATTCTAACTAAAGCCTGACAAAACGCCTGAACGTCTGGAACATCCGCCAGACGCTTGTGCAAAAGAATAGACAGAGCAGAAATCTGTCCCTTTAAGGAACTAGCTGACAATCCCTTCTCCAATCCTTCTTGGAGAAAAGACAATATCCTGGGAATCCTGACTTTACTCCATGAGTAACCCTTGGATTCACCCCAATGAAGATATTTACACCATATCTTATGATAGATTTTCCTGGTGACAGGCTTTCGAGCCTGAATTAAGGTATCAATGACTGACTCGGAAAAACCACGCTTTGATAAAATCAAGCGTTCAATCTCCAAGCAGTCAAACGCAGAGAAATTAGATTTGGATGTTTGAAGGGACCTTGAAGTAGAAGGTCCTGCCTCAGCGGGAGAGTCCATGGTGGAAAGGATGACATGTCCACCAGATCTGCATACCAAGTCCTGCGTGGCCATGCAGGTGCTATCAAAATCACTGAAGCTCTCTCCTGCTTGATCTTGGCAATCAGCCGAGGGAGCAGAGGAAACGGTGGAAACACATAAGCCAGGCTGAAGGACCAGTGCGCTGCTAGAGCATCTATCAGCGCTGCCTGGGGATCCCTTGACCTGGACCCGTAACAAGGAAGTTTGGCATTCTGACGAGACGCCATGAGATCCAGTTCTGGAATGCCCCATAGTTGAATCAGCTGGGCAAATACCTCCGGATGGAGCTCCCACTCCCCCGGATGAAAAGTCTGCCGACTTAGAAAATCCGCCTCCCAGTTCTCTACTCCTGGGATATGGATAGCTCAGAGATGGCAAGAGTGAACCTCTGCCCATAGAATTATCTTTGAAACCTCCAACATTGTCAGGGGGCTCCTTGTTCCCCCCTGATGGTTGATATAGGCTACAGTCTTGATGTTGTCCGACTGAAATCTGATGAACCTGACCGCAGCTAGCTGAGGCCAAGCCTGAAGAGCATTGAATATCGCTCTTAGTTCCAGAATGTTTATCGGGAGGAGTGCCTCCTCCTGAGTCCACGAGCCCTGAGCCTTCAGGGAGTTCCAGACTGCACCCCAGCCCAGAAGGCTGGCATCTGTCATTACTATAGTCCAATCTGGCCTGCGGAAGCTCATCCCCTTGGACAGATGGACCCGAGATAGCCACCAGAGAAGAGAATCCCTGGTTTCTTGATCCAGATTTAGTAGAGGGGACAAATCTGTGTAATCCCCATTCCACTGACTGAGCATGCAAAGTTGCAGTGGTCTGAGATGTAGGCGGGCAAACGGTATTCTGTCCATTGCCGCTACCATTAAACCGATTACTTCCATACACTGAGCCACTGAAGGACGAGAAGTGGAATAAAGAACACGGCAAGAGTCTAGAAGTTTTGACAATCTGGCCTTCGTTAGGTAAATCTTCATTTCTACCGAATCTATCAGAGTCCCTAGGAATGAAACTTTTGTTAGAGGTGATAGAGAACTCTTTCCTTCGTTCACCTTCCACCCATGAGACCTTAGAAATGCCAGAACAATGTCCGTGTGGGACCTGGCAATTTGAAAAGTCGACGCCTGTATCAGAATGTCGTCTAAGTAAGGGGCTACTGCTATACCCCGCGGCCTTAGGACTGCTAGAAGGGACCCTAGAACCTTTGTAAAGATTCATGGTGCCGTGGCCAACACGAAGGGAAGAGCCACAAACTGGTAGTGCCTGTCTAGAAAGGCAAACCTGAGAAAACGATGATGATCTTTGTGTATCGGAATGTGAAGATAAGCATCCTTTAAGTCTACGGTAGTCATATATTGACCCTCCTGGATCATAGGAAGGATGGTTCGAATAGTCTCCATCTTGAAGGATGAACTCTGAGAAATTTGTCTAAGCTCTTGAGATCTAAGATTGGTCTGAATGTTCCCTCTATTTTGGGAACTACAAACAGATTTGAATAGAAGCCCTGTCCCTGTTCTTCCTGCGGAACTGGGTGGATCACTCCCATAACTAGGAGGTCTTGAACACAATGTATGAATGCCTCTCTCTTTAACTGGTTTGCAGATAAAAGTGAGAGATGAAATCTCCCTCTTGGGGGAGAGGTTTTGAATTCCAGAAGATAACCCTTGGACACAATTTCCAATGCCCAGGGATCCTGGACATCTCTTGCCCAAGCCTGGGCGAAGAGAGAGAGTCTGCCCCCTACTAGATCCATTTCCGGATCGGGGGCTGCTCCTTCATGCTGTCTTAGAGGCAGCAGCAGGCTTTTTGGCCTGTTTCCCCTTGTTCCAAGCCTGGTTAGGTCTCCAAACCGGCTTAGACTGGGCAAAAGTTCCCTCTTGTTTTGTGTTAGAGGAAGTTGAAGCTGCGACACTCTTGAAGTTTCGAAAGGGCAGAAAAATGGACTGTTTGGTCCTTAATTTGTTGGACCTATCTTGAGGAAGGGCGTGACCTTTTCCTCCAGTGATGTCAGAAATGAACTCCTTCAGTCCAGGCCCGAATATGGTCTGCCCCTTGAAAGGAATGTTGAGTAACTTAGACTTTGAAGTCACGTCAGCTGACCAGGATTTAAGTCATAGCGCCCTACGCGCCTGAATAGCAAAACCTGAATTTTTAGCCGTTAGTTTGGTTAAATGAACAACGGCGTCAGAAACAAATGAATTGGCTAGCATAAGAGCCTTAAGCTTGTCAGTAATATCTTCCAACAGGGTTTCAACCTGTAGAGCCTCCTCTAGAGACTCAAACCAGAAAGCCGCAGCAGCAGTGACTGGGGCAATGCATGCAAGAGGCTGGAGAATAAAACCTTGTTGAATAAAAATTTTCTTAATTTTTTATCCATTGGATCAAGAAAAGCACAACTGTCCTCGACAGGGATAGTGGTACGCTTAGCTAGAGTAGAAACTGCTCCCTCCACCTTAGGGACCGTCTGCCATAAGTCCCGTGTAGCGGCGTCTATAGGAAACATCTTTTTAAAAACAGGAGGGGGAGAGAACAGTACACCTGGTCTATCCCATTCCTTAGTAATAATTTCAGAAAACCTTTTAGGGATTGGAAAAACATCAGTGTAAGTAGGTACTGCATAGTATTTATCCAATCTACATAATTTCTCTGGGACTACAATAGTGTCACAGTCATCCAGAGTTGCTAAGACCTCTCTGAGCAATACGAGGAGGTGCTCAAGCTTAAATTTAAATGTCGACATATCAGAATCAGGTTGAAGTATCTTCTCTGAATCAGAAAAATCACCCACAGATTGAAGCTCCCCTGCTAAGTCAGACATGTTTAAACAGACTAGTAATTAGACCAGCAAGCTTGGAAAACACTTTAATAACTGTGAACAAGCAAAAAATAAAAACGGTACTGTGCCTTTAAGAGGAAAAAACAATCACAGAAACTGCAAAACAGTGAAAAAAGCAGTAAATTTTATGAAATTTTTACAGTGTGTATAATAGACTGAAATAGCATTGCACCCACTTGCAAATGGGTGATTAACCCCTTAGTTTCAAAACCGGATCAAAAAAATTATATAAACGTTTTTAAACAGTCACAACCAACTGCCACAGCTCTGCTGTGGCCCTACCTGCCCATACAACGACTTTGGAAGGCACAAAAACCCTTTAGAGAGGTCCTATATGTTCAGGGGACTCCTTCAGGGAAGCTGGATGTCTCAAGCTGCAAAAACTACTGCGCAATTTAGGCGCGAAAATAGGCCCCTCCCAACCTGTACTCACAGTGAGAGGGCCTTAAAAAACTATCCCTAGGCAAAATCTAGTCAGCCATGTGGAAAAACTGGGCCACAGAATAAAGTTTTATCACCAATATGTAATAAACATTTATATACCTCAAGCAAACGTTATATCTATTCAGTAATGGGAGTAAATAACAAAAATATTTACAGCAAGCATGATACCAGTCGTTATTAAATCACTGTAATCAGGCTTACCTTAAATAAATCCGGTATTGTCAGCATTTTCTAGCTTATCATCTCTCTAGAAAAATTTAAAACTGCACATACCTCAGAGCAGGAGACCCTGCACGCTATTCCCCAAGCTGAAGTTACCCATCTCTTCAGTTATGTGTGAGAACAGCAGTGGATCTTAGTTACAAGCTGCTAAGATCATCAAAAAACCACAGGCAGACTCTTCTTCAACTTTCTGCCTGAGGCTAAAATAGTACAACTCCGGTACCATTTGAAAATAATAAACTTTTGATTGAAGATAAACTACATTAATGCACCACATCTCCCTAGCTACTTCCCTTGTCGAGAGCTGCAAGAGAATGACTGGGAGGTGGCAGTTAGGGGAGGAGCTATATAGACAGCTCTGCTGTGGGTGATCCTCTTGCAGCTTCCTGTTGGGAAGGAGAATATCCCACAAGTAATGGATGAATCCGTGGACTGGATACACCTTACAAGAGAAATAGAGATCTCTTAAATGCTGTGAAATACACAACATTAACAAAAAGATCTTTTTATCTGTTGCCCATTTAAAGGCCTATATGTATTTTTGTGGGAATTTTGGTGACTAATATGACCATAATGAGTAAATTATAAATATTGTTGGAAAACAAAGCTTGTAATATCTATGGTGAACAAAACTAATACTGTAATTTATTACCAGATTACAGATATCCCTCATTGAGTTTAAATGGATTAGGAAGTTGTTCAAGTATTTTAGAGGGAAGTTACACCCTGTATTATTGTTACACACTCTGGATATAAGTTATATAAGTAATTAGCATTATTGAGACCTGCTTTATCTGCAAATACATAACCCTTCAGCAGGACAGCATATAAATGTATGCTTTCAAAATGAAATAAAATATATATTGAGCATAAGGGTATTTAAATGTGTTTTGTAATGTTATATCTTTTATAAAGTTATCAGTGTCAATGCCAGCACAATGCATGTGGAGAAATCTGTGATCGCTGCTGTCCTGGATATAATCAGAAGCCCTGGCAGCCTGCAACTGTTGACACAGCTAATGAATGTGAACGTGAGTACAACACATATCATTCATGGTCTGTAACTTCTACTTTATAGTTTATGTCAACCAACAAAGGGTTCGAAAAATTGTGCCACTATTAACAAATGGCTAGATTACAAGTGTTGCAGTACAGCAGAACGCATTTTACGAGTTGTGTCGGTATAGCTATACCGCAAGCATTTTAGCATGTAACGGAATGTCCATTCCGCACTGAAAAAAATGACGTTTTTGTGGGGGATTTTCATAGTGCCTGTATTACAGGTTGTGCGTTGAGGCTAAAACGCTTGCGTTACAGCCTATACCGACACAATCCATACTGCCATCTGAGAGCAGTAGTTATGGATTTTGCAAAAAAAAAGTTTCACAAAACTCATAACTAAATTGTTAAAAAGTACACTAACACCCATAAACTACCTATTAACCCCTAAACCGCCGTGCTCCTGCATCACAAACACTATTTAAAATTTATTAACCCCAAATCTGCCGCCCACCCACATTGCGACTATTAAATAAACCTAATAACCCCTAATCCGCCGCCCCCGACATCGCCAACACTATAATAAAGCTATTAACCCCTATTCCACCGCTCCCCGACATCGCCGCCACTATAATAAAGTTATTAACTCCTAAACCTCCGGTCTCCCACATCGCAGCCACTATAATAAAGTTATTAACCCCTAAACCTCCGGCCTCCCACATTGCTGCTACTAAATAAACCTATTAACCCCTAAACTGCCAGCCCCCCACATCACAAAACACTAAATTAAACTATTAACCCCTAAATTTAACACCCCCCCAAACTATAAATTAAACTAACATTACTATTCCAATAAAATAAAAAAAATACTACCAATTAAAAAATCTAAATTACAAATGTAAAAAAACCTACTTCTACGAAAAAAATACAAAAATCTAAAATTACAAAAAATAATAAACACTAAATTACGAAAAATAAAAAACACTCAGCTTACAAAAATTAATAAACTAAATTATCAAAAATAAAAACAATTACACCTAAACGTAACTTTTTTTCCCCATAGACATAAATGGGGTTGTGTTACGAAGATTTTTAATTCTGCACTTTAGGTGTTAGGTTTTTTTCTAACACTCTCTCCCTATTGATGTCTATGGGGGAAAGTGTGCACGAGCATGTCAAAGCACGCACAAGGAGGCTTTTTAGTAACTCGTAATGGCCGCGCTATGGAGAGTGAAATAACGCAACTTTTTTGGCGTTATTTTCGCACCCTGTTTAGCGCAAAACTTGTAACCTAGGTGAAAGATTAGAGCTGTACCACAATGCAAATAAATAAAAATATAACGTATAAAAGCATGTTAAAGCGACACACTGAGAATAAGAACATACAGGTCTCCATTTATCAACACTTCAATTAGGGAATCAGCTCTGAGCGTCAAAATGCGCGCATAGTTTAGGTTCCCGATTTTTGAAGATATGCTCCCTATCCAAAACAATGACATTATCGAGCACCCAAATTTATTTACAATGTAAACCCATGCCTGATTTTTTCCCCCATACATAGCCAAATTTAATTAAGTTCCGCCCTTTTTCTTTAATCATTTACTGAGTTCAGCCCCTCCAAGCAGGAGAACCTTGATCATCAGACCCTATGCTACAGTCACTCTCTATTGAAATGTAAATCGTACCTTCCCAATCTTTTAAATATCAAAATCATGAGATCAAATAAACCCTTATTGCTATCTATAGAAAAAACAACACATTGTTATAAGCCCTGTATTGTATTATCTCAAATAAATCAAATTCTAATAAAGTGAAGGTGTAAATGACTTTTCCATATGTCTGTATATATTGTATATTGTACAGAAGCTCAAACAGTTACACTTTAATAATACTTAATATGAATTAAGGTATAATGTCTGTCTCATAGATACTTACATGCAATCAAACTAGCAATTATATTAGCATGGGACAAACAGAATAGAACATCAGTGTTGTCATACAAAGATAAGTCTAAGTAAGTATTTACCAAAACCAGGAACATATGTAAAACTTGGAGTTGGGCCTTCTACACAAAAAGAGAACAAAAGAGTATGTTTGTTTTGCAAGTACATATTGAGCCCTTCTAATAGTTGCCATATGAACTAGTCAACTTCTGTGCCAGCCAAGCAATGTGTGTAAGGGTAAAGTGGCAACATCCTTACAAATGAATATAAATGACATGCATAACACCAATAAAGTAAAATATAATGTGTCTCTTGTCTATTAGCTACATACATATATTGCATATATTTCCCCTTTATCTATGTTTATGAAACCTGCTCTAGGATATGGTGCTCACAGCTAAATATGAATGAAGAAGGTTCTTATCTCACAGTCTAGCTATAGCAGTTGTCACTATGGCTGAGTACTGTGTTATTAGAGGGATACCTTATTCTACCCCTGGGTCTCTGCAGTAGGATGAGGACAGTTAAACCCTGGCATTCCAGTAATTACAAAGCAAGTTGCAGTAGCTGACTGCAGGGGTTTTGTGTGCTTTTCTTTTTTTTCTGAATTCTACAACATTAACCAGTTGAAGACACAGTTTGGCTGTTTGCATTTGGTATGTTTTGTTTTTATTAAACAGTATAATTTTTTTTCCTGATTCAGATAGACCATACAATTTAAAACATCTTTTTAATTTACTTCTATTATCAAATTTTCTTTGTTTTCTTGGTATCTTTTTTGAAAAGTAGGGATGTAAGCTTATGATCCAGCCCATTTCTAGAACACTATGGGGGGTAGTTATCAAGCCGTCAACCTCAAATACGCTGGAATTCCGCAGCGTATTTGTGGCGAGGCTGATTCGCCTTAGTTATCAAAGGCTACAGACCGGCAAAAGTAGAATTTTGTGACGTAAACTTCGATCCGCCGGACTTAGTCCGACACAGATCGATTCTTACGTCACTCCAGATGTTCCGCACACAAGTTCGGCACAATCTGACTACTTTTGCTAGTTATCAAAAAACTAGCAGGTACGCTCGGCACTTTTACGGCCCAGCGTACCTAGTTTTCAAACCACCACCCTGGAGGCGGCGGATCCCATAGGAATCAATGGGAGTCTGACCATAGCGAAAGTTCAAGTTCGCTGCTGCCAGACATCCCATTGATTCCTATCGGAGATGTCTGCACCTAACACCCTAACATTTTTCCCCCGAGTCTAAACACCACTAATCTGTCCCCCCTACACCGCCGCAACTAAATAAAGTTATTACCCCCTAAACCGCCGCTCCCGGAGCCCACCGACACTATAATAAATATGTTAACCCCTAAACCGCCGCTCCCGGAGCCCACCGCAAGCTACTCTATACATATTAACCCCTAAACCGCGGCACCCAGAGCCCACCGCCACCTACATTATACCTAGTAACCCCTATCCTGCCCCCCCTATACCGCCGCCCTCTATAATAAATGTATTAACCCCTATCCTGCCGATCCCGCACCTCGCCGCAACTAAATAAATAGTTTAAACCCTAAACCGCCGCTCCCGGACCCCCGCAACCTATATTAAATTTATTAACCCCTATCCTGCCCCCCCTACACCGTCGCCACCTATAATAAATTTATTAACCCCTATCCTGCCCCCCCTACACCGTCGCTACCTATAATAAATTTATTAACCCCTATCCTGCCCCCCACTACACCGCTGCCACTGTAATAAAATTATTAACCCCTAAACCTAAGTCTAACACTAACCCTAACACCCCCCTAACTTAAATATTAATTAAATAAATCTAAATAATATTTCTATTATGAACTAAATTAATCCTATTTAAAACTAAATACTTACCTTTAAAATAAACCCTAATATAGCTACAATATAAATAATAATTATATTGTAGCTATCTTAGGATTTATTTTTATTTTACAGGTACCTTTCAATTTATTTTAACTAGGTACAATAGCTATTAAATAGCTATTAACTATTTAATAGCTTACCTAGCTAAAATAAAGGGAAATTTACCTGTAAAATAAATCCTAACCTAAGTTACAATTACACCTAACACTACACTATACTTTAATAAATTATTCCTATTTAAAATAAATACTTACCTGTAAAATAAACCCTAAGATAGATATAATATAATTAATAATTACATTGTAGCTATCTTAGGATTTATATTTATTTTACAGGCAACTTTGTATTTATTTTATCTAGTTAGAATAGTTATTAAATAGTTATTAACTATTTAATAACTACCTAGCTAAAAGAAATACAAAATTACCTGTAAAATAAATCCTAACCTAAGTTACAATTAAACCTAACACTACACTATCATTACATTAATTAAATAAATTAAATACAAATAACTACAATTAAATACAATTACATAAACTAACTAAAGTACAAAAAATAAAAAAAGCTAAGTTACAAAAAATAAAAAAAATAAGTTACAAACATTTAAAAAATATTACAACAATTTTAGGCTACTTACACCTAATCTAAGCCCCCTAATAAAATAACAAACCCCCCAAAATAAAAAAATGCCCTACCCTATTCTACATTAAAAAAGTTCAAAGCTCTTTTACCTTACCAGCCCTTAAAAGGGCCTTTTGTGGGGGCATGCCCCAAAGAATTCAGCTCTTTTGCCTGTAAAATAAAAATACAACCCCCCCCCAACATTAAAACCCACCACCCACATACCCCTAATCTAACCCAAACCCCCCTTAAAATAACCTAACACTAATCCCCTGAAGATCACCCTACCTTTAGTCATCTTCACTCAGCCGAGCCACCGATGGAACTGAAGAGGACATCCGGACCGGCAGAAGTGATCATCCAAGGGGAGCTGAAGAAATCTTCCATCCGATGAAGTGATCCTCCAAGCGGCGCTGAAGAAATCTTCCATCCGGGCGATGTCATCTTCCAAGAGGCGCTGAAGAAGTCTTCTATCCGGGCGAGGTCATCTTCGAACCCGGGTCTTGAATCTTCATCCCGCCGACGCGGAACATCCTTCTTTCCCGACGGACTACCAACGAATGAAGGCTCCTTTAAGGGACGTCATCCAAGATGACTTAAGGAAGGCTCCTTTAAGGGACGTCAGCCAATCGGAATTAAGGTAGGAAAAATCTGATTGGCTGATTGAATCAGCCAATCAGATTCAAGTTCAATCCGATTGGCTGATCCAGTCAGCCAATCAGATTGAGCTCGCATTCTATTGGCTGATCGGAACAGCCAATAGAATGCGAGCTCAATCTGATTGGCTGACTGGATCAGCCAATCGGATTGAACTTGAATCTGATTGGCTGATTCAATCAGCCAATCAGATTTTTCCTACCTTAATTCCGATTGGCTGATAGAATCCTATCAGCCAATCGGAATTGAAGGGACGCCATCTTGGATGACGTCCCTTAAAGTAGCCTTCATTCGTCGGTAGTCCGTCGGGAAAGAAGGATGTTCCGCGTTGGCGGGATGAAGATTCAAGACCGGGCTTCGAAGATGACCTCGCCCGAATAGAAGACTTCTTCAGCACCTCTTGGAAGATGACATCACCCGGATGGAAGATTTCTTCAGCGCCGCTTGGAGGATTACTTCATCGGATGGAAGATTTCTTCAGCGCCCCTTGGATGATCACTTCTGCCGGTCCGGATGTCCTCTTCAGCTCCATCGGTGGCTCGGCTGAGTGAAGACGACTAAAGGTAGGATGATCTTCAGGGGATTAGTGTTAGGTTATTTTAAGGGGGGTTTGGGTTAGATTAGGGGTATGTGGGTGGTGGGTTTTAATGTTGGGGGGGGTTGTATTTTTATTTTACAGGCAAAAGAGCTGAATTCTTTGGGGCATGCCCCCACAAAAGGCCCTTTTAAGGGCTGGTAAGGTAAAAGAGCTTTGAACTTTTTAAATGTAGAATAGGGTAGGGCATTTTTTATTTTGGGGGGGTTTGTTATTTTATTAGGGGGCTTAGATTAGGTGTAAGTAGCCTAAAATTGTTGTAATATTTTTTAAATGTTTGTAACTTATTTTTTTTATTTTTTGTACTTTAGTTAGTTTATGTAATTGTATTTAATTGTAGTTATTTGTATTTAATTTATTTAATTAATGTAATGATAGTGTAGTGTTAGGTTTAATTGTAACTTAGGTTAGGATTTATTTTAAAGGTAATTTTGTATTTCTTTTAGCTAGGTAGTTATTAAATAGTTAATAACTATTTAATAACTATTCTAACTAGCTAAAATAAATACCAAGTTACCTGTAAAATAAATATAAATCCTAAGATAGCTACAATGTAATTATTAATTATATTGTAGCTATCTTAGGGTTTATTTTACAGGTAAGTATTTATTTTAAATAGGAATAATTTATTAAAGTATAGTGTAGTGTTAGGTGTAATTGTAACGTAGGTTAGGATTTATTTTACAGGTTAATTTCTCTTTATTTTAGCTAGGTAAGCTATTAAATAGTTAATAACTATTTAATAGCTATTGTACCTAGTTAAAATAAATTGAAAGGTACCTGTAAAATAAATAAATCCTAAGATAGCTACAATATAATTATTATTTATATTGTAGCTATATTAGGGTTTATTTTATAGGTAAGTATTTAGTTTTAAATAGGATTAACTTAGTTAATAATAGAAATATTATTTAGATTTATTTAATTAATATTTAAGTTAGGGGGGTGTTAGGGTTAGTGTTAGACTTAGGTTTAGGGGTTAATAATTTTATTAAAGTGGCGGCGGTGTAGTGGGGGCAGGATAGGGGTTAATAAATTTATTATAGGTGGCGACGGTGTAGTGGGGGGCAGGATAGGGGTTAATAAATGTATTATAGGTGGCGACGGTGTAGGGGGGGCAGGATAGGGGTTAATAAATTTAATATAGGTTGCGGCGGGTTCAGGGAGCGGCGGTTTAGGGGTTAAACTATTTATTTATTTGCGGCGAGGTGCGGGATCAGCAGGATAGGGGTTAATAACTTTATTATAGAGGGCGACGGTATGGGGGGGCAGGATAGGGGTTACTAGGTATAATGTAGGTGGCAGCGGTGTCCGGGAGCGGCGGTTTAGGGGTTAATACATTTATAAGAGTTGCGGCGGGGTCTAGGAGTGACGGTTTAGGGGTTAGCAACTTTATTTAGTTGTGGGGGGCTCCGGGGGCGCCGGTATAGGGGGTAGAACAGTGTAGTTTAGTGTGAGTGCTTAGTGACAGGCTAGCAAGAAAGCTGTCAAACAGCCGAAGAGCAGCCAGATCGGATGAGTGATAATTCTCACAGTCCGCTGCTCATCGCCCCACGGCTTTTTGACAGCTTTACTTGATAACTTAGACAAATTTTTTCAGGTCCGCGGCGGCGATGTGAGGCGAGCTTAGGCGGGCGTATTGGGCTGGCGAAGGCAGGAAAGTTGACACGTTGATAACTACCCCCCTATATGGCAGCAGTTTTGCAAGAATGTTATTCATTTGCAAGAGCACTAGATGGCAGCATTTGTTCCTGCTGTGTAGTACTCTAGATATCTACCTAGGTATCTCTTCAACTCAGAATATCATGGGAGCGAAGAAAATTTGATAATAGATGTAAATTGGAAACTTTTTAAAAATGGTTTGGTTTGCTCTCTCTGAATCACAAAAGAAAATGTTTGGGTTTCATATCCCTTTAAGTACTTTTAATAACTCAAATAGCTGCTCTTATAATGGATTGGAATTACTCAGACAACATAGCATGTTGTAATGTTTTCTCACAGAAATTATGATGGGTAGAATGGAAACAGCAGTAAGGTTGTAGGTAAATTTCATTATATGTGAGAATAAATAGAAAATATTAATGAAAACTGCTATATGTTTACCTGTTTCTCTTGCTAAATGTGTTAATGTATTACAATCACATTTGTCAATTTTTTGTCTGCAATGTGATGTTAGCTTAATGCATTCCAGTATTTTATTCTGTTTTCCTTTCTTAGCTTGTAACTGTCACGGTCATGCCACTGACTGCTATTATGATGCTGATGTTGATAATCGTAAAGCAAGTCTAGACATCTATGGGAGATACAGCGGAGGAGGAGTTTGCATCAACTGCCAGGTATGTGTGAGAGTGCTGTGTGCTAGTAGGCAACATGAGAAAACTGCTCATGATTGTAAATATAAATACTAAAATGCACAAAGAATATATATAAATGCTATAGCATGTTATAAGTCTCACCATGGCATAAATATATTTTTGAGATTTACTTTATTCATATAATAACTGTCACCTAGATTACAAGTTGTGCGTTCGTGTTTTAACGCTAAAAAAACGTAATTTCAGCGTTAAAACAGCACCGCAGCCATTGCAAGTCTTGTCGGTATACCTGTACCGCAAGCCTTTTAGCCTGTAACGCAACGTCAGTCCTGCACTCATACAAAAATTTTTTTTCATGGGTCTTCCATAGGGCTGCCATTACGAGTTTTGCAGATGAGGCAAAAAAGCAGTAGTTATGACTTTTACGCTACAAAACTGTTGCATAAAACTCATAACTGAAGTGTTACAAAGTGCACCAAACAACCATAAACTACCTATTAACCCCTAAATCGAGGCCCTCCGGCATCACAAACACTAAATTAAATTTATAAACCCCTAATCTGCCGCTCCCGACATCGCTACCACTAATAAAAATTATTAACTACTATTTCGCCGCTCCCCAATATCGCTGTCACTATACTAAAGTTACTAACCCCTAAACTGCTGCCCTCCCTCATGGCAAACACTATTTAAATATTATTAACACCTAAACCACCGCCCTCCCGCATCGCAAACACTATTTAAATATTATTAACCCCTAATCTGCCGTCCACCCACATCACCCAAATATACTAAAGTTATTAAGGCCTTAACTGCCGCCCTCCGCATCGCAAACACTATTTAAATATTAACCCCTAATCTGCCATACGCCCACATCGCCCCACTATACTAAAGTTGTTAAACCCTACACCGCTGCCACTATAATAAACCTATTAACCACTAAACTGCAAGCTCCCCACAAAGAAATATACTAAATTAATCTAACCCCTAAACCGAAAGCCCCCCACATCGCAATAAACTAATTTAAACTAGTAACCCCTAAACCTAACACCCCCCTAACTTTATATTAAAATTACAATTTCCCTATCTAAAATTAAATTAAAACTTACCTGTCAAATTAAAAAAACTAAGTTTAAACTAACAAACTAATATAACTATTAAACTAAAATTAAACTATTAATTAAATAAACTATATTGCACATTAAAAAAATCCTAATACTACTCTAAAAATAACAAAGTATCTAATTACAAAAAATAAAAAAGACTGAATTACAAAAAATAACAAACACTATATTACGAAAAAAATAAACGAAATTATCAAAAATAAAAAGAATTACACCTAATCTAATAGCCCTATAAAAATAAAAAAGCTTACCAAAATAAAAAAAACGTAGCCTACAATAAAGTACCAATAGCCCTTAAAAGGGCCTTTTGTAGGGCATTGGCCTAAGTTAAACCGCTCTTTTGACTTTTACCTGTAAAAAAATACAAAGACCCTCCCAACAGTAAAACCCACCACCCCAGCCAACCCCCCAAAATAAAAAAACAAACTCTAACAAAAACCTAAGCTACCCATTGCCCTGAAAAGGGTATTTGTATGGGCATTGCCCTTAAAGGGGCATTTAGCTCTTTTGCATTGCCCTGAAAAGAGCCTAAACCCTAAACTAAAAAAAAACCCACCCAAAAAAACTTTAAAAAATCCTAACACTAACCCCAGAAGATCCACTCACAGTTTCTGAAGTCCCGCTTGAAGGATCTTCATTCCGGCGCCTCCATCTTCATCCAGGCTTCTACATCTTCATGCACGCGGCAGGCGGCTCCATCTTCATCCCGGTGGCATCTTCTATCTTCATCCCGGCGGCACAGAGCGGATCCATCCTGAAGACATCCAGAGCAGAGCATCCTCTTCATATGGTCGCTGCCGTACACTGACTCTTCAATGCAAGGTAAGCGATTCAAAATGGCGACCCTTGCATTCCTATTGGCTGATTTGATTTTGGAAATTCAAATCAGCCAATAGGATGAGAGCTACTGAAATCCTATTGGCTGTTCAAATCAGCCAATAGGAATGCAAGGGACGCCATTTTGAATCGTGTACCTTGCATTGAAGATTCAGTGTACGGAGGCGACCATATGAAGAGGATGCTCCGCGTCGGATGTCTTCAGGATGGATCTGCTCCACCCAACAGGATGAAGATAGAAGACGCCGCCGGGATGAAGATAGAAGATGCCGCCTGGATGAAGATGGAGCCGTCTGAATGAAGATGGAGCCACCTGCCGCCTGGATGAAGATGGAGCCACCGGGATGAAGATCCTTTAAGCGGGACTTCAGCAACTGTGAGTGGATCTTTGGGGGTTATTGTTAGGATCTTTTAAGGTTTTTTTGGGTGGTTTTTTTTATAGTTTAGGGTTTGGGCTTTTTGTAAACAAGCTAAATGCCCTTTTCAGGGCAATGCCCATACAAATGCCCTTTTCAGGGCAATGGGTAGCTTAGGTTTTTTAGATAGTTTTTTTATTTTGTGGGTTTAGGAAGGTGGGGGTTTGTAATGTTAGTGGATCTTTGTATTTTTTTTTTCAGGTAAAAGAGCTGTTTAACTTAGGACAATGCCCTACAAAAGGCCTTTTTAAGGGTTATTGGTAGTTTATTCTAGATTAGGTTTTTCTATTTTGGGGTGTTTTTTTTAAATGGGTATTAGAATAGGAATAATTTGTATTATTTTTGATAATTTGTTTGTTATTTTGTGTAATGTATTTGTTTCGTTTTTGGGTGGGTTTTTATTTTTAGATTAGGACTTGGGCATTTCGTAAAAAAGCTAAATGCTCTTTTAAGGGCAATGCCCATACAAATGCCCTTTTCAGGGCAATAGGTAGATTAGGTTTTACTTTATTTTTATATTTGGGGGGTGGGGGGTTGTATACTGTTAGGGGGTGTTTGTTTTGTTTTGTAGCAAAGAGCTGTTAAAATGGCCTTTTGTAGGGCATTGCCCTAAAGTTAAGGACCCACAAAAGGACCTTTTAAGGGCCCTTGGTAGTTTATTCTAGATTAGCCTTTTTTATTTGGGGTGTTTTTTTTGTTTTTTTTTAAAGGGTATTAGAATAGGAATAATTTTTATTGTTTTAAATAATTTTGTTCGTTATTGTTTGTAATGGTAGTTTTTTTTTATTTTTTGTAATGTTAGGTTTTAGTGTAAGGCAGCTTAGGTTTTATTTCACAGGTAAGTTTGTATTTATTTTAACTAGGTAGTTAGTAAATAGTTAATAACTATTTTCTAACTAGTCTACCTAGTTAAAATAAATACAAACTTAACTGTGAAATAGAAATAAAACCTAAGCTAGCTACAATATAACTATTAGTTATATTGTAGCTAGCTTGTGTTTTATTTCACAGGTAAGTATGTATTTAGTTTTAAATAGGTATTATTTAGGTAATAATTGTAATTTTAATTTAGCTCTATTTTAATTATTTTAAAGTTAGGGGGTGTTAGGGTTAGGGTTACGTTAGGGTTAGGTTTAGGGGTTAATAGTTTAATTTAGGTTGTTGCAATGTGGGGGTCTGACGGTTTAAGGGTTAATAGATTTATTTAGTGGTAGTGATGTGGGAGGCCAGAGGTTTAGGGGTTAATAACTTTATTTAGTGGTGACGATGTCGGGGAGTGGCGGAATAGGGGTTAATAGATTTATTATAGTGTGGGCAATGTTGGGGTGCAGGGGAATAGGGGTTAATAACTTTAGTATAGTGGCTGCGATATCGGGAGCGGCAGATTAGGGTTTAATAGATTTATTTAGGTGGCAGCGATATCTGGAGCGGCAGATTAGGGGTTAATAACATTATGTAGGTGGCAGCGATATCGGGAGCGGCAGATTAGGGGTGTTTAGATTTAGGGTTTATGTTAGGGTGTTAGGTTTAAACGTTACTTTTTTCTCCCCATAGACATCAATAGGGTTGCATTACGGAGCTTTTCATTCCGCGCTTCAGGTGTTAGTTTTTTTCTGACACCTCCCCATTAATGTCTATGGGGAAAGCGTACACGAGCACGTCAAAACAGCGCTTGAATTGTGTGCGGTATGGAGCTTAAAACAACCATATCACACGCACAAGCCGACTGTTTCAAAACTTGTAATGGCAGCACTATAGGGGGTGAAATAACGCAACTTGTGTTGCGTTCATTAATTTCCCTATAGCAGGTATAAATTGTAATCTAGCTGTTTGTAAATTAATTACAATAAAGAAAAGGGGACATACACATTTTATTAGCAACTAAGCACTACATTGAAAGCTCTTTATACAAAAGAAATGCAGGAGAATAATTTAACTGTCATTTTGTTTTCACAAGGTCTTGAAATTTAGCAACAATTAAGGGATATACTCATTGGAAAGCTTGTTGGTATAATTTTTCCTAGTCTACTTTGAATTGGACAATTAGGGACAAATACAGATGAGCTTGTGACCTGAGATACCCAACTACTGTTTAGAATGTTGCAGGCTCATGTATTCTATGTGTAATTCTACCATATGTATGTGTGCAACAAATACAGTTGTCAAAGGTATTTTACAGTAAAAAATAGGCAAATAAAATACATTTATATAGTTATATTGTAATAAAACATTTTATAGGTGAGTTTAATGTCACTTTAACCAAAACACAAAGTGACATAATATAGAAGCAGCCATGAAGAAATGCTTGTGGCTGGGTTGAAAATGTTAAGCAAATGATAACAAATATATTAATGAAATGGTGAAAGCAAATGGTTGAATACATGGAAAGTTGTTTCATAATTTCACATCGGTACATATAGGACAAATGAGCATCAATATATGTCCACCTAGGGAATAGTTCTAATACATTGGGATAATATTAGTTACTGTACTAATACATCAAGCGTAACCTTCAGCTCTAACCAACAGCATCTTAAGGGAAATCTCAACCAGTGCAGGCTTACTAGGGTGGTTGTGTGTTTTAATAAAATGTACCTGCTCTAAAATCTGTTGTATGCTAAAGGGGCTTTACATTTTTTTAACAGTGGTATATGGGACATGCATAAGGCTATCCTAAGGAAAAAGTAACATGTAATATGGGTAGACATGATGGGCCTTTTTGGTTCTTATCTACCGTCAAATTCTATGTTTCTATGTATATAGTATGTGCACAATTACTAAACTTAATTAGAGACTCACCTGTTTAAAAACAATGCTTCCCTATATGTTTTCCTCAGAAATGGCCCCAGTTTTTGTCACAGCCTGCCTGACACTGCTTTTTTTTTTAAAAAAAAATAATGGATCACGTGGTTGTTTTCATGTTACAAAGTCTATGGGGCATATTTATCAAGCTCCGTATGGAGTTTGATGCCCTTTGTTTCTGGCGAGCCTTCAGGTCTAAAGAGCGCTGCTCCATAACTTGTCCGTCTGCTTTGAGGCCGCGGACAGAAATCAACTCGAATACAATCGGGTTGATTGAAACCTCCTGCTAGCCGCCGATTGGCCGCAAATCTGCAGGGGTGGCATTGCACCAGCGGACATGATATACTACTTTGTATCATGTCTGCTCGCACATTGATAAATATGCCCCTATGGCTTTATTCAGTGTGGCAGTGTGCTACATTAAGGTATTTGTTTTTTAAGGTATTTGAGCATAAAGGGCTGTGTGTGTGTATATATATACTGTATATGTATGTATATGTATGTATATGTATGTATGTATGTATGTATGTATATGTGTATACATGCGCAGGAACACAAAGAAAAGGCAGGCACACCAATAATAAGAATTTCCATTTCAAAGGAGGATAAAGATCCTACTAATTTTTCCGGTGGTATAATATGAGATAAGTTTTCTCTATCGGGAGTGTAGTCATTGAGTCTTAATAAAGCGTCAGCTTTTGTGTTCCGTGAACCTGGACGATAGATGATTAAGAAGTCGAACCTATCGAAGAAGAGTCCCCATCTAACTTGGCGTGATGACAGTGTTTTGTTCCTTTTCAAATATTCAAGATTTTTGTGATCTGTGAAAATCAAGAATGGTTTGGAGGTGCCTTCTAATAGATGTTGGTAAGTTTCTAAGGCACACTTGATAGCGAGTAATTCGTTGTCGCCTACGGAGTAGTTAATTTCAGCCGATTGTAGTGTTCTAGAATAGAAAGCTATAGGGTGTAATTTAGAGGATACTTGGCTTTGTTGTGAAAGGACTGCGCCAGTACCGGCTGTGTTTGAAGCATCAACCTCTACAATATATTGGTAGTTATGATTGAGTAGGCGTAATATCAGAGCGGTAGTAAAACTTGTCCTTAAATGATCGAAAGCAAGTTGAGCTTCAGGTGGAGATTACATTTCTGTAAAAATTGGAGAATCCTAAGAACTTCTGAAGAGATTTGACAGTGGTATGTTTTGGCCAGTTGATGATTGCAGACACTTTTTCCGGATCCATTTGTATACTGTTAGGGGAAATGATATATCCCAGGAATTTGATCTTTTTTACATGAAATTGGCATTTTTCTAATTTTGTAAAAAACCTGTGATCGCCCAGTCGTGTAAGGACCCAAAGGACATGCTTTTCATGTTCATGGCAATTTTAGTATATGAGGATGTCGTCAAGATAGATGACGACACAGACATCCATTAATTCTCTAAAGATGTAATTTATGAAATGTTGAACAGTTGCTGGGGCATTACAGAGCCCGAATGACATAACCGTATACTCAAACAATCAATATCTTGTTCTAAATGCCGTCTTCCACTCATCTCCTTCTCTCATCCTGATAAGGTTTTATGCTCCCTTAAGGTCTAATTTGATGTAGATTGTGGCTTCATTCAGGTGCTCGAGGAGTACCGGTATGAGTGGAAGGGGGTAACGGTTTTTGATAGTGATGGAATTGAGGGCTATGTAATCGATTATAAGTCTCAGGGTATTGTCCTTATTCTTTACAAAGAAAATACCTGCTGCAGCTAAAGATATAGAGGGAGTAATAAAGCCCTTTTTGAGTTTTTTGTCTAAATATTGACGTAGGTGTTGAAGTTCCTGTTGTGAGAGTGGATATATTTTACTGAAGGGGATATGTGATCCAGGTATGATATCAATTGGACAATTGTAGATCCTGTGTGGGGGTAGATTTTTGGCTTGTTTTATATCAAAGACTTCCATTAAATCCTGATATATAGGGGGAATAGCAACTTCTATATTTGAGATAGAAAAATGAGGATAACGTGTTGTGGCAGTAGATTGGAGATTAATGGTGTTATGAGCCCAATCTATGGTTGGATTATGCTTAGACAACCATGGGTAGCCTAAAATTATGGTATGGAGAGAGGTGGGAATTATGTTGAATGATGCATATTCAGTGTGACCCTCTAATGTGGTAAGGAAGAGTGGGAAAGTGTGGTGAATAATGGGACCTTTTTGGATAAAGGAACCATCAATAACCTTAGCAAATAGAGGGTTATGCTTTAACACAGTGGGAATTTTATTGGTTCTAACAAATTCAATATCCATGCATAAACCAAATGCGCCTGAATCTATTATGGCATCAGTCTTGATGTGATTTTGATCCCACTGTAAAGACAAAGTAAGTTGGGTAACTGTATTAAGTGTTGAAAGTGAGTTAATGGCATTACCCCTTATTTGTCGGGTCAAGATAGGGCATGAGGAGACAACGTGGTCTTTGCTGGCACAATAAAAAAAGAGGTTGGCGAGAGGCGTCTTCGTGTCATTTCATCTTGGGATAACGGGCCTTTTATAGCGCCAATCTCCATGGGATAAAACATTTTTTTTACCATAATTCTATAACCCCTAACTTAATCATAATTCTGATTTTCTGGTCCCAGTTGTTATAATGTAGAATCTGCACCTTAGCAAGCAAATGATGGAATGCCAGCTTACTCATACCTGCTGTTAATAACATGCTGAATACAAATTAGGTCAGGCCTAGTATGTAATTTATTATGTAACTAGCCCAGATCTGTTTACTATGTGTAAGACTGTTTGCTCAGTTGCTGCCAAGTCCAATAACTATGTTCTTCTGAATGGAAAATATCAAGCTCATATCAGTGAAATTCAGATTTCTCATATCTTTTGAAAGACAAACAGTCAAATACTTAAGAACCAGTTTCATGTCTTGTCCTGACAATTGGTGCTGAGTCATATAAGTAATATTAGAATCACTGTAGCCTACAGCTCATTTTTCTGGCACAGTAACAACTTCATAAAATACTGTATAAAGGAATACATGCACGTACATAATGGCACAATTTATTGTATCAATTTGTTAATGGGTTTTATTCTTTAAAAATGCATAGCTTTTTGTTATTTTAGTGTCCTTGGTGTTTTAAGTAATTTAATGTTACAGAATAATTAAAGGGATGTGAAACCCATTTTTTCCCCTTTAATTTGAATAACTTTCCAATTTATTTCTATTATCTAATTTGTTTCATTCTATTTGTATCCTTTGTTGAAAAGTATACATAGGTAGGCTCAGATGCTGCTGATGCTGATTGGTGGCTGCACAAATTTGCATATTGTCACTGGCTTTCAGCTAGCTCCTAGTAGTGCACTACTGTTGCTTCAACAAAGGATATCAAGAGAATAAAGCAAATTAGATAATAGTAGTAAAGTGGAAAGTTGTTTAAAATGTCATAATCTATCTGAATCATGAAAGAAAAAAAAAATGTTTTATGTCCCTTTAAAATTAAAGAGCCATGATACCCAAATGTTGAAACACTTGAAAGTGATGCAGCATAGCTGTAAAAAGCTGACTAGAAAATATCACCTGAACATCTCTATGTAAAAAAAAATAATATATTTTACCTCAAAAATTCCTCAGTAGCCACATCCCATTGTAAAGGACTTCTAAGCAGAAAATCAGTATGCCTGTCCCGGGACAGCTAAGGGAGTGAGCTTACGTGCACACTCATCTTATTTCCCTATTCATTTTAAGGAAGTTTACTATGAAATCTCATGCGAGTTAAGTGAAATCTCATGAGATCACAGTAAAAGAGTTCATGACCTCAGCACTGCTGATGCTGATTGGCTGCTGTTCATTTCTTCATTATTATTTGTTTTACCTGCAGCTGGGCAGTAGTTGAGTATAACTTTTTACACAGAACTTACTCTGCTGAGCTAAGGAAATTGTGAGGTAAAATATCTTCTTTTTTTACATAGAGATGCTCAGGTGATATTTTCCTGTCAGCTTTTTACAGTTATACTGCATCAGTTTCAAGTGATTTAGCATATGAGTATTATGTCCCTTTAATACTGTTGTTGGTGAACTAGATAAATCAGAAATTGGAGCAATTCTAAGATTGTTAGCTAAATATAATATAATAGATGTTTGAACATTTGGCTATTGCACATGCAAGAAATAAGTGCAAAGATGTCATCAGCAACCAAGGTACAGCCAAAATAATGTGCATGGTTTGCATTCAACTGTTCTCCAGGATGATTGACAAAGCCGACACAATTTGTTCCCATGAAAATTTTAGATAATAATATACAGAAAAAAATATAAAAATGTATTCACTCACACTTTAAAATACTGTACGTGCTAATAAATTCTTTATAAAAACGTTTCATTTTTATGTACAATTATAATGATATATGTGATGTTCTCTCTTCAAATAAAGCATAACACAGCTGGCGTGAATTGTGAGAGGTGTTTACTGGGGTTTTATCGTCCCTATGGGGTTCCTAAAGAAGCTCTTCATGGATGTATACGTAAGTTATTTTACTCTCTAATTACTAAATACCAACATACACACACATATTCCTGAAAACATATAAACTGTAGACTACTGAGCGTTACTTAAAGGGACATTCCACCCACATTTTTTCTTTTATGATTTAGAAAGAGAATGCAATTTTAAACATATTTCTAATTTACTTATATTATCTAATTTGTTTTATTCTCTTGATATTCTTTGATGAAAAGCATATCTAGATATGCTCACTAGCTGCTGATTGGTTGCTGCACATAGAAGCCTTGTGTGATTTGCTCACCATGTGCATTGCTTTTTCTTCAACTAAGGATATCTAAAAAATGAAGCAAAATAAATAATGGAAGTAAATTGTAATGTTGTTTAAATTTCTATTCTTTATCTGAATCATGAAAGAAAGATTTTGGGTTTAGTGGCCCTTTAAGGAGCTGCGTTAAAAGAAAAGGAGCATATGGTGAAGAGAGGCAGAGTGATTGAAGGTGGACTATGGGGTAAATAAAAAGCACAAGAGGTCAGTACTAGTACTGTGGCCCCTAAGCCATAGGTTGTATAACGCTAGATATAAAGGCTGTGCAAAATGCATAGAAAACATGAAGTCGGGTGGCCTTTATATTGTACCAAAGTATGTGCTCTTGTCAAAAAATAAGTGCAGTATGTAATTTAGTTTTGTAAAAAGAAATAGTTCAATTTAATCTTTTTTCCAAAAACAACAGAATTTCAAGGTTTTTCTCCTTTTCCTTTCTCTAGCTTGCAGGTGCAATCCTGACCAATCAAATGGATGTGAGGAAGGATCAGGGAAATGCTATTGCAAGCCAAATTATAGTGGGAACTATTGTGAGCGCTGTGCAGTAGGTTACTACAGCTTCCCAGACTGCATACGTGAGTATTTGTATGCTCTGATAATAAATATATGTTCATTGTAAAATATAAACAGTAAATGCTATGAAATAATAAATCCAGCTATTGTTAGACATAAACATTTTTTATTTAGACATTTTTCATTTATACCTTTTACATTTAATATTTGCAATGTAAATAATATGTATATTTGTGTTTAAGTTTAATTGAAGTTTTCAAGACATACAGAAAATATATTTTTTTATTAGGTTTTCATAATACAAGACTGTATGACAAAAATAGTAATAACAAGAAAAATATGATCCATACAATCCTATGAAACATAGTTGTGAACATATTCAAATATGCAGTAGGCAACATGGTATTCTGAGCAAATTCACTTCTGTCATAACAGATTGCATGTCTTATAAGTACAGTAGACCATCTTATTTTATGTTTACTCGCTAGGTTATAAACATTTAAAACTTATGTTCTTGTAGGTAAACGTGTGCCTAAAAAACAAACAAACAATTGTAGACAAAGAAAGAGTAATAAACAGGAAGTGTTTCAGAAATGCCGTAAATAACATGGTATTCTGAGCGAATTCACATCTCTTATATCATCTAGATTTATGTTTATTCTCTAAATTATAAACATTAAAAAAAAAATGTTGTATTAGTAGGTAAACTTGTGCCTGAACAAACAAACAGCCCTGGAAATGTTCAAACAAGAAAAGAGGAAGGAATTACCCCAATTAAGAGTAAAAAAAGGACACTTTTGGGTCCAAGATTATAAAGATATGGAATAATCTAGGGATGGAGAGATTTGTAAAAGGTCCACTCGCAGGCTTTACATAATTAACATAAGACGGTGATTGCAATAGCGGAATTTACGAGAGAAACTGCAAGATAATAATACTCTGAGCACAATTTAAGAAGATGCCAGAGTACATTAAGGGGTGGGGGGTAAGGGTAGAAGGAGCCAGCTGGGTAACTTTAATGTTAAACTCAGTATCACATAAATGTGACCTAATTGGGTCAATTTTAAGGGCTACAATTATTGACAAGGGACCAACCACGTTCTAGGGAAGGAAAATAAACACACCAATGCTATAAAGAAAATATACCATTGGGCTTAAGGAGAGAGAGAAAAAACAAGCACATTGCGCTGCCTTGGCTGCTGTCATTGCGACTACATCAAGTATTGGCTAATGAAATGCAGCAATTAGAATATTGAACATAACTCCCTATGCTTATTTAGAAGAATATAATAATTCCACTAGAAGGTCCCTTGTTGGCAAAACTATGCTAAAAAATGTCTGAAATAAAATGTACACACATATATTATACCACATATTATTATAGGCATACTTGAATATATATAATGGGCACATCAATCCCTGGCATTTAAGTAATGTTGCGATCAGATCTTGTAAGTAAATAAAAACTAAAGCAATCCTGCAAGCGAAAAAGAAAAGAAGAATCTTACAGTGTGGTAAAAAATTGCTGAAAGTCCAAGATAAGGTTAATTAGACAGCCGGTTGACAATATGGTCAATCTTAACTCTGTATAAGAACAAGTCAGCCTACACCAACTGTCACATTTGCAATGCAGAATACTGTTGTACATGTAGGAAACCGCATATAGAGTCCTTGAAAGCCAAACAATTCTGTAGATTTTTTTATTTCGGTAACCATTTAACTGCTCTGCTTTGCTAAATACGACATTTTTCAAACTGGTAGATGTAAAGCATAGGAGCCGGCCCATTTTTGGTTCAGAACCTGTGTTATGCTTGCTTATTGGTGGCTAAATGTCAGCCACCAATAAGCAAGCGCTATCCATGATGCTAAACCTAAAATGGTCCGGCTCCTATGGTTTACATTCCTGCTTTTTAAATAAAGATAGCAAGAGAACGAAGAAAAATTGATAATAGGAGTAAATTAGAAAGCTGCTTAAAATTGCATGCTCTATCTGAATCATGAAAGAAATAATTTGGGTTTAGTATCCCTTTAGCAACGTGACATTTTGTTATATTTTTTTAAATGTTTAATTGCATGATAATACTTTTCTAAGTGTAATGTCTCTTTAATAGTGTTCAGAAGTCTTTATAGTACACACAAATCCTTTTTTACAGAGTTAAAGAGTGCTTTAAAAGTTTAGTGTTTCTTGTACTAATTTACTAAAAACTTGTTATTTTCTTAGATTTATTTA
The DNA here is from genome assembly GCF_027579735.1 of Bombina bombina. Lineage (NCBI taxonomy): Eukaryota > Metazoa > Chordata > Amphibia > Anura > Bombinatoridae > Bombina > Bombina bombina. The sequence continues at coordinate 846,406,803 of NC_069503.1, forward strand.
TGTTGGATCAGTCAAATAGTAGAGTAAGTGTATTTACTAAGTTCATAAGCCTGTTTCATTACACTATTTGAGCCACGTTCCTGGTGTACGTAATGTTGTTCCAAAAATGCAAAGTAGTTACGCTACATAAGAACTTTAAATATTAGTTCCTTTTTCACCCTAATGGAAAGTAATTGCATGACATCTAAGTAGGTGCTGCAGACATTAAAGCATTGGTGAAATTGAATCAACCAGTATCTCTGGTGTGATTGAGATATAGAAGAATCTGACAGAATATTCTGTAGCAAGTCGTGTAAATATTTCATTCATAATGGTTGTGCATACTGCTGACATTCAAAAGGATCCAACAAGACTTAATTAAGGAGTCTTACACTGACACCAAAGGTAGAACAGTTCAAATTGTAGGTAATGTCATTAATGTATCAGGTGTTTAACTAACAAATACACAGTATTCAGTCCTGAATCTAGGGCTTGGTTTTGCCCCTTCCTGCAAATTCAACTTGTTTAAAACGCTAATTGATGTGAATGGTCTAGTGAGAAATTTAACTTTAAAAAGGCATTTATTTGAGTCTAACGATAACGCACAGGATGCGAGGTCATGTAACAATATAAATAAAAATGAGCATATGATAAGACAATCTGAACTCAGGTTTGATGAGATATGTAGTATACAAGATCTTGACGATTTACTGACAAAAAAATGAATATGTTGAACTTATAGATTCTATTTCCAACACACAACCTTTAACACAAAACAATGGCTAATAAATCTCGATTCTACCCAGTACAGAGTAGAGGTGGTGTATTGGAAATGTTCCATAAGAGTATTGAGCGTGAACTAACAGAGTTACACAAAAGAGATAATTCTAATGAACATAATCTCACAAAAAGTCAAAAGGAAGCTATAGACCAGCTTAAACATAATGACAATATTGTAATCAGAAAATCTGACAAAAGATGGAGTACAGTGGTCTTTCTAAGGGACAATTACCTGTATATACTAGAAGCACTCCATCAATTAAATGACAGCGATACCAATTCTTTGATCCCCAGAAACCCTACACCAATTATACAGGATCAGATCAGGTCCCTGGTCGACGAAGGAAAAGAAAGGGGTTATATAGATAATAAAACAGCAGAAATTCTTTGTGTACAGTATCCTAAGACACCATTATTCCATCATTTCCCCAAGGTTCATAAACCCCTTGATAACATAAGAGGTAGACATCGATTTGGAGCTTGAACCACTATCAGAATGGGTTGATAGTATTTTGCAACCTATGGTTGCCCAGCTGTGGAGCTATCTTAGAGATACTACCCATCTACTCAGGGGTTTTCATTGGGAAGATGGCAATAGCTGGGTAACCATATATGTTGTTTCTCTTTACTCTTCAATCCCCCATTCTTGGGGGCTACGTGCATTCAATAGTTCTTGGCCACAGCTACTGACTTTGAACAGATAACTTTTTTCGCTAATGTCATCCAATATCTACTGGAGCATATTTGTTTTGAATTTGAGGGTAGGTTCTATCTCCAAAAGTGTGGGACAGCCTTGGGTGCAACATTTGCCCCTTCCTACGCCAACCTATTTTTAGGTTGGTGAGAGGCATCCCACATTTTTGGAGATATAAACCAATTCAGATCCTCGGTGGTCTTCTATAGAAGATTTATAGATGACCTTATTTTGGTCTGGAGGGGTCTCATGCTGAAGCAGTTTCTTTCCTTGAATATCTCAATTCTAACAAAATGGGTATTAAATTTATAATGGTGTGGCACAAAAGCACTGTAAATTACCTTGATATTACTTTGATGACGGATAAAGCTCCGAATAAAATTGAAGACCAACAGGACGTTAATAGCCAAAAACAACCTGCTGCACACTTCAAGTAATCATCCAAATGTTTTTCCAGAGCTATAGCAAAAGCACAATTCATTTAAATGAAAGGAAACTGCTCTAGGGGTAATGATTACAGGGATGAGTTCAATAGGCTGGGTGAACAACTACTCCAAATGGGTTATGGTACGAGAACTATTATAAATCCATGAAAAAAGTTGAACTTATTCCTAGAGAGCAATCCTGAGATATTCCCGAGATTACCTTTGTAACCAGCCACAGTGACCAATATCCACAAATATGTGGTATTATCAAGAAGCATCTTCCAATTTTGCTAGCCGATAATAAACGTAAAGGGACAGTCAAGTCCCCCCAAAAATGTCATGATTCAGATAGAGCATGTAATTTTAAACAACGTTCTAATTTACTTTTATCACCAGTTTTGCTTTGTTCTCTTGGCATTCTTAATTGAAAGTTAAACCTTGGAGTTTCATATGCAAATTTCTTAGACCTTGAAGGCCGCCTCTAATCTAAAAGCATTTTGACAGTTTTTCACCACTAGAGGGCATTAGTTCATGTGTTTCATATAGATAACATTGAGCTCATGCACGTGAAGTTACCCTGGAGTGAGCACTGATTTTCTCAAATGCAAGTCTGTCAAAAGAACTGAAATAAGGGGGCAGTTTGCAGAGGCTTAGATACAAAGTAATCACAGAGGTAAAAAGTGTATTATTTTAACTGTGTTGGTTATGCAAAACTGGGGAATGGAAAATAAAGGGATTATTTATCTTTTTAAACAACAAAAATTCTGGTGTTGACTGTCCATTTAACGATATTGTAGACAAAGGGTGTAGATTGTCTTACAGGCGGAGTGTTACTTTAGGGAACATTTTATCTCTGACTGTGCTACCTAAAGGAGGCACAGCTAGCAGTTGGTTGATACATAAGAGTAGTGTGGGTAAGTGTGGTAGCTCTAGGTGCAAAGCCTGTGATTATATTCAACCTTCTACCCATTTAGAGTCTTATGTCACTGGGGATAGGTATGAAACCTCCCATTGCATTAACTGCAGTATGGGCTATGTGGTTTATCTTATCTCATGTGTACTTTCAATATGTGGGCCTCACTACCAGGGAAGTGAGGTCCCGTATACATGAACACATGAGTAATATTAATTGTAAAAAAGAGTGCTCAGCATTGGCCAAACGTTTTATCCACCAACATAATCAATCGGTGGAGACGCTGAGGTGGCAGGCGATTGAACATGTATATCGCCCAAAGAGGGGAGGAGATAGAATAAAGGAGCTTAACCATAGAGAAACTTTCTGGATCTTTAAAATAGGTACCAGATACTAAAAACGGCTTCAATTCTGATTATGACATCATGAACCATTGGGAACATTAAACCAAAGGATAGAATTATTCAATGGAAGACTTATGTTCTCATATTTATCATATAACTAAATTAAAGTAAATAAATATAAATTACTCATTCATATTAGCAGGAGCCTCTCTCTAATAGATCATTAGTGAGGTTTGTACATAGTGCTCTAATTTATTTAATTGTTCTATAGTAGGGTAACTATACACATATATTAGTATAAACTCTCAGTACTGATTCCTCATTTCATTTCTACTATTTGTGTTTTGCCTTGCTTTGCCAGTCTGTATATATAGTATATGTTTGTACATGAATTCAATAGCGTCTTTGGTTTATTTAATAATGGGGCTGCTTTATTAAGGTACTCATGTACATCCTTATAGCCTATGTGATGTCTATCGCTTTGAGAACTACATATAAAAAAAACTACAACAAAAATGTGGAAGAAAAGATTGTGATTAATCGACCAAAAAGTATTCTATCTTAGCTATATAGTGGGCTTTGACTCTGCTCTTTTTGCTCATCTATGTATTAGCTTATTACTTTATCAATCTATATATATAATACAAATATCACATATCATCTATTTTCAATTTCTACCTCAATTTTTGGTGTTTGTTTATTTCTGTTACTGAAATAACTACGATCTGATTATGGACGTTCAAGATTTAATATCCGTATAGCTTCCACCCGATGCCGGATTTCTAAAACATTAATAGGTTACTATGGTAACCCGACCATACACTACACTCGATCGAATATACAGCACCGCGTACAAGTGCGGTGCTGTATATTTTACCCGTCACTCGCTGTTAGAATAAAATCAAACACCTAACGCATGCACGATATCTATCTCTCAACGGCAACTCCCCCACCGCAATAACTAATGTATTAACCCCTAATCCGCCAACCCCATACTACAAAGTATCTATCAAAGTTATTAACCCCTAAACCGCCATCCCCACAACGCAAACTAGCTATTAAATCTATTAACCCCAATCCGCAATACCCCTACAATGCAAACTATCTATTAAATCTATTAACTCCTAATCCACAATACCCTCACAACACAAACTATCTATTTAAACTATTAACCTAATAAATCTATTGACCCCTAAACAGCCAAACCCCACAACGCAAATAATTAATCACTAAGCCCCCTAACCTAACACCCCCTAAATTAACCCCATTACATTAATTACATAAATTAAAATAATCTTAAATTACAATTAAAATAAAAAAGCTAACATTATTTAAAAAAAAAAAACTAAGTTTAAATTAAGATAAAATTATAGAAAATAAAAAAGTCTAACATTACATAAAATAATAAACAAAATTATCAAAAATAAAAAAATTAAACCTAATCCCTATAAAAATAAAAAAAGCCCCCACAAAATAAAAACACCCCTAATCTAATATTAAACTACCAATAGCCCTTAAAATGGCATTTTCTAGGACATTGCCTTAAGTTAAACAGCTCTTTTACCTTTAAATAAACTAAGTTCCCCCTAACAGTAACCCCCCCCCCCACCAAACCCCCCAAAATAAAAAAACTAACACTAAAAAATCCTAAACTACCCTTTGCCCCTAAAGGGGCATTTGTATGGGCATTGCCCTTAAAAGGGTATTCAGCTCTTTTTCAGCACCCAAATCCCTAATCAAAAAAATAAAACAAACCCAAAAATAAAAAAAGCCTAACTCTAACCCCCAGATAGGTGCTCACGGTTTCTGAAGTCCGGCGGTGAAGTCTTCTTCCAAGCGGTGTGCGGGCATTGGAAATCGGGTATAATTTAAAGATTAGCGGCTTTCTATACTTTGTATGGGACACTATAATGTTTTCGGCAGCCGGAGTCCAGTTGCCGAAATTGAGTTATAACGGGCCGTTGGAAGCAGTCGATAAACGATTTTGCTTCTAACAGCATATTTATCGGTTTGGGAGTGCACGCAAATGGAATTACGGCTCAATGGAAATGAGCCCATAGTTTTTGTCAAACTCCAATCGTTACTGTCATGACTAATGTTGCCGTGTATGTTTCTATGCACAACAGGTGTAATTAATATAGCATGGACCAGGTATTTTAAGTGTGTGCATATAAATAGACCTATTAGCACATACTTGGCTTACTGTGAGTATAGGGCAATCCTGAAACATGTGCTGTACTATCATCTCCTTGTTTTTAACTTTTTTGTATGCTGTTTGCCTACGTGGGTAAACCTTTTAACTTAATAAAGTGGTATTGATTGAGCCATCCTGGAGTTCTCTCTTTTTATTCAAACAGATAACCATACTTAGACTTAGAGTAATTATTGACTGGGAGGGCTGTGTTATACATTTTGTTTTTCTTTCTGAGTGTTAATTGCTTAGTTAATTGAACATCTCAGTTGAAAAATTGTGAGCCAGATTACAAGTGGCATGCTATTTAGCGATTTCACCGAAACACCACAAGAAGTAAACTGTTAACACTTTCTAATAACAATATCAAAAAAGTAAAAGTACATATATCCCTAAAGTCTAGAAAACACCTTCTCCAGGTAAATCAATATGCCCATAAACATGAAATGTAAAACAAGTAAAAGTCTGCCCAAGACCTGAGGCTAGTTCCGTTATAAGCCCACAAGGTATCCGGGAGAGCACTTTAACTGGTGATTTGATGATTCAACACAAATATTGATATGAGCTATGCACGCTAAACACACATACTTCTGGTAAGATTCCCCCACCTGGCTTCAAAGATAGTACCTGAACTCCGTGTAGACTTTCTGCAGCAATCGCCCTTCATCCCAGTGAACCGCAGCTCCGGTGCGGAATTAAACACTAGAAGGGCTCTGGATCCGCTGTATGCTTAAACAAGCGTGGTTTCAGGCACGGCGTCTGACGTCATCAAGGGGGCGTGTTGCTCCAGAGGTGTGTGCGTGTGCTCCAATCAGCTCAGTCATCCAGTGCACCGTCTTCAGCTCTCTCCGGACAGCAGGGTAAAACTGTCAGCGTGTATATGGAGTAGGGGCTGCCGAGACTGCTTTTAAATACCAGGCTCCAGGTAGCCTTTGAAGAAACATCCAAGAAAAGAGGTAAAGAGTCTCTTGGTAGTACTAAAAAAACTTAAAGCTTTATTAGCAAAAAAACTATCCTTTTTTGCTAATAAAGCTTCAAGTTTTTTACTCCTACCAAGAGACTCTTTACTTCTTTTCTTGGATTAATAAAAATATATATTTTTTAAATTGCAATAAAAAGTTATAAGGGTTTAAAGATATGAGGTCTCAGGTGTTAAAAAAAAAGGACTGCAAAGGGCTTTAAAGGGGCAGTCTACACCTTAGCCATTTTAAAGTCTTACTTTAGATTGAGCTGCAAATATCCTCCTGCACCCTTTCTATATCATGCAGCAGTAACAGTAAAACAGTTATTTTAAAATGACTATTGTTTCTGTCACTTGAAATGGCTGCCAAGCTCTGCTCACTGAAGACATCACAATCTGGTCTGCATATTAAAGGCTTCACTAATTACAAAAGACTCACTAATTGGAATCAACAGACTGTCGAAGCTATTCAGCAGAGTGCATAGATACAGCCCAGATTGTGATGTCATCAGTGGGCTGAGCTTTGCCGTCATTTCAAAGGGATTACAAACAATAGTCATTTTAAAATTACTTTTTTTTACTATTACTGCTGCTGCATGATATAGAAAGGGCACAGGAGGATATTAGCATCTTAATTTAAAGTAAGACTTTAAGATTACTAAGGTGTAGACTGTCCCTTTAACATAGAGATACATACATATACATGTCTAAATATGTATATGTATGTGTAACATGTCTAAATATGTATATGTATGCACATATATATGTATTTATATGTGTGTACATATGTATTTATATGTGTATGTATATATATATATATATATATATATATATATATATATATATATATATAGATACAGACATATTTACACCTAGAAACACATAAATACATATGTAAACATATATAGACATATTTATAAATGCATTGGAGCCCTTTGCAGTCACGTGGCTAAAAACATGTAAAATCATATTTATGCAATATTCATATTTAATAAAGTTTAATATGTATTTACTGTAAATATTTCACATTTCAATGTTCTTCACATAGGGGAATATGTTCTATATATTTTTAAATATATATTTCTGTATATATCTATACCTATATATAATATTTTATATATATATATATATATATATATATATATATATATATATATATATATATATACTATATATGTGTGTGTGTATGTATGTATAGATATATATTTTACCAAAAAAACATCAGATATATATATATAAATAACTATTTATGAATTAATAGGACATATTATGCTATGAAAAGAAAATTGTAATGTGAAATAATAATATTTAATGTCGGGTTAGCGTATCTGTGCGCATGTAAGGGTGTGCCACTTTTCACGATCCATTGAAGTCATTGGGGAAATACATTAAGCAGTTACACTATTCCAAGTTCGTCTTTTTGTGCAAGTAGGGTTAGCCCGTGAGTGAAAGCATTTTACTTTCAACTTGTAATATTCGCGCTACACAAGACGAGCAAAAAGCCAAAGTCTAGCAGAGTTAACGCAAACTACTGCCCCCTTGTAATCTAGCCCATGTATATGTACAGTATGTATGTATATTATAGCCCTTTGCAGTCAAACACTTATGTCATATACCATATTAATTTTAACCCTTATAACTTTTTTTTTAAATTAATATTTATGTGTCTTATTAGATACTGTATGTTTGAGTGTAAACTTATTTTTTTATGTATTTATGTTGTGTTTGGTGCAACTTTGTATTCAGCCCTAACCCTTTACACAAGGTCTTCAGTTGCACTAACCCGACAAGTGCAAATTTAGCTTGTGTAATATGCGCAAGTTAATGCAGGAGCGATATTTCAATATTGTGTGCGCTAATGTTAGCACATCACTTGTAATCTAGCCCTGTGTTGGTAAATAATGTTAAGTCACCAGACATAGGGGTTTTCTAACAATCCTTTAAAAAGTTTGTCTAGTTATTTTTGTACAGAATTCACCATTAAATTCTTTGGGGATTTTTGTAGATACATTGAGCTGGGTGATACAGAGATGGGATAGATCATAGAACACTAGTGAGAGTTGGATGTTCAGAAAATTTGAATAATATATAATGAAAGGACTGATGATTTATTGGAAGAGCCCTGATCATTGTTTTGATATGCAGATATCATGTACAGTCATGTGAAAAAGAAAGTACACCCAATTGAATTCTATGGCTTTATGTATAAGGAAAACATAAAAATCATCTGGTCCATGGCAGGTCTTAAAATTAGGTAAATACAACCTCAGTTGAACAACAACACATTTTAAACTGTGTCATGATTTACAAAAATAAAGCCAAAATGGAGACGCCATGTGTGAAAAACTAAGTGCACCTTATGATTCAATAGCTTGTAGAACCCCATTTTAGTAGCAATAACTTGCAGTAATAATTTTCTGCATGACTTCACCAGTCTCTCACATCATTGTGGAGGAATTTTGGCCCACTCTTCATTACAACGTTGCCTCAGTTCATTGAGGTTTGCGAGCATTCGTTTATGCACAGCTCTCTTAAGATCCTGCCACAGCATTTCAATAGGGTTGAGGTCTGGAATTTAAACTGGCCATTGCAATACCTTGAATCTTTTCTTTTTGAGTTATAGGTTTGTGCTTGGGATCATTGTCCTGTTGCATAACCCAATTTCGGCCAAGCTTTATCTGTTGGACAGATGGCGTCACATTTGACTCTAGAATACTTTGTTATACAGAGAAGTTCATGATCAACTCAATGACTGCAAGGTGCCCAAGTCACATGGCTGCAAAACAAGCCCAAATCATAACCCCTTCACCATCATGCTTGACAGTTGGTATGAGGTGTTTGTGCTGATATGCTGTGTTTGGTTTTCACCAAATGTGGTGCTGTGCGTTATGGCCAAACATCTCCACTTTGGTCTCGTCTGTCCAAAGGACATAGTTCCAGAAGTCTTTGGTTTGTTCAGAGGCAACTTTCCAAACCCAAACCGTGCTTCCATGTTCTTTTTAGAGAGAAGAGGCTTTCTCCTGGCAACTCTTCCATACAAACCATCCTATACTATAAAAGGCCAAGTGTGTTTGTCCGAAGCTGTCATGCGCAGTAGAGACAGCACGAGGACAAACACACCTGGCCTTAGATTCCCTATCTGATCTGCCGACTGCCGCGAGAAGAAGTGGGCATGGCCGAGCGTGCACGGGGGCGTGGCCGACTGTGAAGGGACGTGGTCTAACGGGGAGGTCTGTGAAGGGGCGGGGCCTATTGCAAAGGTCCGTGAAGGGGGCGGGGCCGTGAAAGGCATGGAGAGAGCTCAAACAGCTCAAAAGAGAGGTGAGAGAGATCAAGAGGGGAGAAAGAGACAGGGGGAGAGAGAGAGAGAGGGGGGGAGAGAGAGAGAGGGGGAGATGGAGAGGGAGAGAGAGAGGGGAGAGAGAAAGAGGGGAGATGTGGAGAGAGAGAGACAGAGAGGGGAGAGAAAGAGGGGAGAGAGAAAAATAGAGGGGGGAGATAGAGAGAGAGGGGAGAGAGAGAGGGGGAGAGAGAGAGGAGAGAGAGAGACAGAGGGGGAGATAGAGAGAGAGGGGAGAGAGAGACGGGTGAGAGAGAGGGGAGAGAGAGAGAGGAGAGAGAGAGGGGAGAGAGAGATAGAGGAGAGAGAGGGGAGAGAGAGATAGAGGAGAGAGAGAGGGGAGAGAGAGAGAGGAGAGAGAGAGAGAGAGAGAGAGAGAGAGAGAGGGGAGAGGGAGTGAGAGAGAGAGGGGAGAGAGAGGGGAGAGAGAGGAGAGAGAGAGAGAGAGAGAGAGAGGAGAGAGAGAGAGAGAGAGGAGAGAGAGGCGGGAGAGAGAGAGGGGAGAGAGAGAGGGGAGAGAGAGAGGGGGGAGTGAGAGAGGGGATACGTAAAACGTAAGATACGTAAAACCATAGCATTCAAAGAGGGTGTACTTTCTTTGTCACATGACTGTAATTATCCACTTGTAATACCAGATTGTGTTTTGCACTTTACTTGTAATCTAGCCAAATAGGATCCTAAAAGTTATCATTTAAGTCACATGGCTAATATTCTCTTTCATGATCAACTCTCAATTTTGAAAATAGTATCTTAAAAAAAGTTGCTGCGTTACAAATATTGTCTATGCATATTTTTATATTTTCTTATATATTCTTCCCAGTATGTAAACTAGTCCACAGTAGACTTACAGGGGCCGATTTATCAAAGCTTCAACTGATAATGCGCTGGAAGTCTGCATCAAATTTGACACAAATTTGATCCGCCTTAGTTAACAAATGTGTGACGTAATATACGCTCCCGCAATATCAATCCGACGCAGATCGATGCTTGTGGTATTCGAGTGGAATGCTGATCATCCGCCATCACATTCAACTCCATTTGATCTTCTTGCCATGTAATCAAACATTCAACAGGTACACTCACGTCAATTCTGACGCAGCGTACCTTTTGTTCAAACCACCACCCTTGAGACCGCGAATGCCATAGAAATCAATGGGAGTCTGAAAACACAGAAAGGTTATGTCCAATGCTGCAAGAGAATGAAGCATATTAGATAATAAAAGTAAATTAGAAAATGTATTAAAATTGTATACTCTTTCTAAATCAAACAATATTATTGCTCCAGATTTGGTGCAAAGTATTGCTTCAATTTTGGTGCACTAGTAAATATATAAATAAAAATGTAATGAGAGACAAAGATGTAACATAATCCATAAGTAGTAATGTATTTATTTAAAGCAAGGGGACAATATTATTGCTCCAAATTTGGTGCAAAGTATTACTCCAAATTTGGTGCAAAGTATTGCTCCAAATTTGGTGCACTAGTAGATATAGAGATAACAATGAAATAAATTCATAACATAATATAGCTAACTTCCTCTTCTTTTTTTTGGATAAATCTATTTTCACCATGTTTAAGGCATGTAATAACAGTCCGACTCTCCACTTTGCACCAAATTTGACGCAACACTTTTCGCACCAAATTTGACGCAATACTCAAAAACTACCCACAAACTAGTTAAATTTTCCACCACTTTTGATTGGGAAATGCATAATCACATGATTTATGACATCAGCCAATCAGATTTAAATATACATTTTCTACTATCACTAACGAATCAAAGTGCTCTATACGTGTGTCATTGATCACTCATCAGAACTTATAAGTGCCATTTGTTACATTGTGTATTATACTTTAAAAGTATGTGTATGTTAAATTAGTATTAAAGTTAAACATTGATGATGACATTAGGACACACAGTGTAATATTTTAAACAATGATTTCAAAATTTGAATGATGTTTGATTCAATATAATCTTAAAATGATAGCTCAAAGTGATGAATCCGACACAGCAGAAATTAAAATCACCTCTTTACTATCATGCTATTTTCTGTGTTTTTCTTCTTTCTCTTGAATTTCCTTTTCATTAAGAAATGTCATCTTATATGCCAACCCATTTTTTTTCCACCTGTGTAGGGGTGGTGTTTAAAACTAGACTGCCATAAGGAGGGGTTACACAGGTGCAGAGAGAAAACTTGCCCAGCTCTTAAGGTGACACTGAACCCAAATTTTTTCTTTTGTGATTCAGATAGAGCATGCAGTTTTAAGCAACTTTTTAATTTACTCCTATTATCAAATTTTCTTCGTTCTCTTGCTATCTTTATTCGAAAAAGAAGGCATTTAAGCTTTTTTTTATGTTCAGGACTCTGGACAGCACTTTTTTATTGGTGGATGAATTTATCCACCAATCAGCAAGGACAACCCAGGTTGTTCACCAAAAATGGGCCGGCATCTAAACTTACATTCTTGCATTTCAAATAAAGATAGCAAGAGAATTAAGAAAATTTGATAATAGGAGTAAATTAGAAAGATGCTTAAAATGTCATGCTCTATCTGAATCACGAAAGAAAAAAATTGGGTTCAGTGTCCCATTAAAATCGATTGATTGCAAATAAATACATACGATACCCTGATTACATGTTATTTTCACAATTATTCCTGCTCAAAATAATAATAAATTTACACTACATAAAGTGGTATAAATAAACACAGAGATATGAAAGACAGCATTGTTTAGAACAAAAAAAGGAATTTAGGGACATGTAAATATGTTTGCAAAAGATTTCTGACATAACACACACACACACACACACACACACATATATATATATATATATATACATACAAGTATGTGCAAAGATATATGTACAAATCTAGCATTAATAATCATTTAAAAAAACAAAAAAACATGAGATAGGCATAGCATGATTTCTAGAAATACATAGAAAAAAACTTTCTATGAGATATTGTTTGTTCAGGTATAAATCTAGCTATTTCTTGGATATTAACAGATGAAAAATAAAAGATTAGCTTTAGAGAAATGTGCTTGTTTATGGACAGGAATGAAATGGTATAAGTAAAGTTGGAAAAAACAGAATATCCGCGACATCGATGGCTCTTATTTATCAACAGTCTGATGCTCATCGCTCAGTACTTGACGTGCGTGTTTTTGACAAGCTTTTTAATAAATAAGGCCGTCGTATGTAGATTCACAGCGGCTATGTCTGGCAAACGTATTGACTCCATCGAATGCGTCGAGATTGACGCAATGATAAATAGGACCCAAAGACTGCAGTACCTTAGTTATTAGAAAGCATAAAATATTTTTTGTTTTGTTTAGTTAGCAGAAATTGTAGTGGAATTATGTTGTAGTCACACTGTTTATTAAACATGGATAGCCATACTATCCTTTCCTAAGTCAGCACTGATTTCTGTGACTAAGAATTTCATTGCCACCTGTAATAAAGGAAACTAAAATAAGATGTTAAATATTGATATATCTGGTGACACTGTTTGATCTTAGGGAGGAGATAAGTTGCTTTGTATTATTGCGTGTCTGAGTATCTGCTTGAACATAACCTTTGCCACAGGATACGCAGTGTTGACAACAACAGAAACTAGACTTCATGGACTATAAACCTTGGTTTACAGAATGAAAAAAGGGTAAAATACAAATTACACCAAATTCAGTTTTGCTTCTTTGAACATTGAAAAAATAAACAATGACTTGATTATATGCAAGTTCCCTTCTTATATCACATTAAACTTAAAGGAAAAAAGAGAATTAAAAGTAAATATATCTTCTCTTTAAAGTCTCATAAAGAAGTAGTAAATGAGACATTGTGATCAATTTATCAAAATGCGAGCGGACATGATCTGATGTAGCGTATCATGTCCACCCCCTGCATGCTTGTGCAATGTCGCCCCCTGCAGATTCTCGGCCAATCATGGCTAGCAGGGGGTGTCAATCAGCCCAATCGTATAGGATTGAGCGGATTGAAGACCGCAGCCTCAGAGGCAGCGGACAAATTATGGAGCAGCGGTCTTTAGACCGCTGATTTATAACTACTGTTACCGGCGAGCCTAAAGGCTTGCGTGAAAACAGGGGCATCAAGCTCCATTCAGAGCTTGATAATTCGGCCCCATTAAGTTATGTGAGCAATGCTTATCTGACAGTAGACACAAACTGTTGATGCACATGGTTAGGGTCACTGCCATACTTTGTTATCCAATCTTCAAAATGCAAACTCCACAGCACCAATCTTTATAAAAGCATCTTTTATTCCAAAATTCATGCTTTAAAAAAATATTGCAACGTTACGGACATCTTGGTCTTATTCATGCATATGAACGTGTGGTGATGAGTTTGTATTTTGAAGAATGCTTATCTTACAAAGACTCAAGCCTTATCCATTTTCTTATATATATTACAACCTGCTCAAGTTTAAATGGACAATAAATGCCTTTAAAATTTTATATAAAATGTTGTTATGTGTATTAAAACAACTTTTAAGTTTTATTTCAATATTTATTTTGCTCCTTTTTGTGTATTTTAGCTCTGAAAATAGTGGATTTTATAATCAATTGAACTGTAAATGCACACTGTTGATTTCTAAGTCTAACTCTGCTACATGGCTTTCCCTAGTTGGCCTTAGTGGATAACAACTGCAAAACAATGCACTTTATACAAACATAATGACAGTGACTTGCCTTTTCTTCTGCATACTCCTATAAGGCAAGATGCGGGTGGAGTTTTTCTTTTTTTTTTCCTTTCTTTTTATAAATAATTTTTATTGAGGTTGTATATGTATCGTACAGCTTATGCAATGCAAAATGAGTACACAGTATAAAGACATAGAGTTGCACTCAGAAATACAAAAACTTTGCGAGAGGAGGCTGAAAAGTACCTCATCTCTTAAAACCTCGTTTTAAAGAGGTCACCTTTTGTTTACATATTTTCTTTCTCTGGGTCTTCTGACTGTTCCACAATAAACAATGAAGGCGTGACCTTTGAGATAACAGTTTAGTCTACTAAGGCACCTCGTCAGTACAGTGTTATGGACTCTAGTGGAGGGAGATGTAAAGTCTCCCCTCTGCTTAAATATATTGATACAGTGAGGCTATCTGGTTTCCTCCGTACCTGGCTCGTCTGGGGGGGGGGGGAGGCTTAAGGGTCGCATACCAGGAATCATCTAGGGTCTGGTACTGCATGGGGAGTAGGGGGTTAGGGGGTCTCATCTGTTGGCTACTATTCTAATCTGATTGGTCAGTCTGACTATGGACTTTTACGGGTCCAAAGCGATTCCCACGGTTCCCATATAAGGCAGTAGTCATTCAGTTGTCTGCGTTCTCTAAAGAGATAGTTTTCCATATTTTTAATATGGTTTACACAGTCCACTACTCCCTGCCATCTGGGGGGTTGGCTCTTTTTCCAGTTTCTAGCGATAAGCAATTTAGGGGAGGTGAGAATACACAGGAGTAAGCTTTGTTTGGTTTTGGGGAGTCTGTCTATTCCTAAGTGTAATATTGCAAGGGCCGAAGTTAGAGCTTCCAATAAGTCTAGATCGTTACAGGTCTTTTCCACTTTGCGCCAGTAGCTTTCCAGTTTTGGACACGTCCACCAGACATGGAGGGGGGTCCCCAGCTCTCTGCATTCTCTCCAGCACATTGTTGAGTGATCACGGAAGATTTTCTGCAATTTTGTTGGCACCAAGTGCCACCTTGTGATTATTTTGAAATACAACTAGTAGAGAGTAATGCAATGAGTAGCTTTTTTCGTTAGGCTAATTGCCCTGTTCCATGTTTCTGGTGTGTATGTCAGTTGTAGGTCTCTCTCCCAGGTCTCCATGTATTTGTATTTTGGGGGGGATCAGTTCCTCAATTAAGCACTTATAGTGTACTGAAAGGGGTTTGTATAGTTGGAGGTTCGTCTCCCATCGTGATTCCCAGGGAGTAGGGTCTCGTAGTGTATCTTCTAAGAAGCCCCAGGACTTCATCAAGGTCCGTAGTCTCAATAGATCAAATTGAA
Source organism: Bombina bombina (assembly GCF_027579735.1). NCBI lineage: Eukaryota > Metazoa > Chordata > Amphibia > Anura > Bombinatoridae > Bombina > Bombina bombina. Next base: position 846,422,459 of record NC_069503.1, read on the forward strand.
ACCTGGTGGTCAGCGTGGGTAGTGTCATCATATCTGTGTGTGGTCGTAACTGTTTGGAGTTTTGATTTTGAAAAACAATTCCATCAAACAAGATGTTAAATTGTTTAAAAAAATTGACTGGTATTTTATACTATAGCAACAAGGCAAAATTAATATCTTATAATTACCAGGTGATTTACTGTAACTTTAGTTATGTTTATATCTATCTAAAACAAGTATAAAACTATACATCAACAGAAAAATAGTTATCATATATGCTCATGTTTTAGATATCAGGTAAAATAACTGAACTAGGAATTAATTATTAATTGCTCTCTCTTGTACAGTGTGTTTCAGCACCATTAAAATGTATTTTCATTTGTTTAAGGAATTCCATTTTATCCTCTTCCAACATCATCTCCAACATCTGAAGGACCTGCTGCTGGAGACATAGTAGGCAAGTTGTTTTACTTGTAAAAAATGTTATTCCACTTTCAAGATTGTTTATTCACTGTGGTTCATAATTGTCAACAGATTTGTAGTGATACAACCATTTTTATGTTTTTGCCCTGGCCTCAAACACAATAATTTCTTACAACTCTTGGTGATATAACCTCATATTTGGGAGTGCCCTCAGAGTTTTGTTTATGTTTTTATGTTTAAACCAGTTGTCTTGTGCGGTATGGTGTTTTGCGCACCTGTTATAATCCTCATATGTGATTAACATTAGTAAGAATATTTGTGGAGATGTTTTAAATGGGGGTTACTATAGAATTTACTAATTGTACATGCAAAGTAATATTGCAAACTCAATTGAAAATTATGCAGCACTTATCTTATGTTGCATGAGTCACCAGGTACACCTAAAAAGTATAGACTTGCAAATTGCTTGGTCCAATAATGCACAATAATACAGTGCGGGGAAAAAAAGATTTGATACCCTGCTAATTTTGTACGTTTGCCCACTGACAAAGAAATGATCAGTCTATAATTTTAATGGTAGGTTTATTTGAACAGTGAGAGACAGAATAACAACAAAAAAATCCAGAAAGACGCATTTCAAAAAAGTTATTAATTGATTTGCATTTTAATGAGTGAAATAGTTATTTGATCCCATATCAATCAGCAAGATTTCTGGCTCCCAGGTATCTTTTATACAGGTAATGAGCTGAGATTAGGAGCACTCTCTTAAAGGAAGTGCTCCTAATCTCAGCTTGTTACCTGTATAAAAAACACCTGTCCACAGAAGCAATCAATCAATCAATCAGATTCCAAACTCTCCACCATGACCAAGACCAAAGAGCTGTCTAAGGATGTCAGGGACAAGATTGTAGACCTACACAAGGCTGGAATGGGCTACAAGACCATCGCCAAGCAGCTTTGTGAGAAGGTGACAGCAGTTGTTGCGATTATTGGCAAATGGAAGAAACACAAAATAACTGTCAATCTCCCTTGGTCTTGGTCATTAGATTATCAATTATCTCAAGACAGCTGGTACTATAGTCACCAAGAAAACAATTGGTAACACGCTACGCTGTGAAGGACAGAAATCCTGCAGCGCCACTGCTCAAAAAAGCACATGTACAGGCCCGTCTGAAGTTTGCCAATGAACATCTGAATGATTCAGAGGAGAACTGGGTGAAAGTGTTGTGGTCAGATGTGACCAAAATCGAGCTCTTTGGCATCAACTCAACTCACCGTGTTTGGAGGAGGAGGAATGCAGCCTATAACCCCAAGAACACAATCCCCACCGTCAAACATGGAGGTGGAAACATTATGCTTTGGGAGTGTTTTTCTGCTAAGGGGACAGGACAACTTCACCACATCAAAGGGACGATGGACGGGGCCATGTACCGTAAAATCTTGGGTGAGAACCTCCTTCCCTCAGTCAGGGCATTGAAAATTGAAAATGGGTCGTGGATGGGTATTCCAGCATGACAATGACCCAAAACACACAGCCAAGGCAACAAAGGAGTGGGTCAAGAAGAAGCACATTAAAGGGACACTGAACCCAATTTTTTTCTTTTGTGATTCAGATAGAGCATGAAATTTTAAGCAACTTTCTAATTTACTCCTATTATCAAATTTTCTTTATTCTCTTGGTATCTTTATTTGAAATGCAAGAATCTAAGTTTAGATGCCGGCCCATTTTTGGTGAACAACCTGGGTTGTCCTTGCTGATTGGTGGAAAAAATTCATCCACCAATCAAAAAGTGCTGTCCAGAGTTGTTAACCCAAAAAAGCTTAGATGGCTTTTATTTCAAATAAAGATAGAAAGAGAACGAAGAAAAATTGATAATAGGAGTAAATTAGAAAGTTGCTTAAAATTGCATGCTCTGTCTGAATCACAAAAGAAAAAAATTGGGTTCCGTGTCCCTTTAAGGTCCTGGAGTGGCCTAGCCAGTCTCCAGACCTTAATCCCATAAAAAATCTGTGGAGGGAGCTGAAGGTTCGAGTTGCCAAATGTCAGCCTCGAAACTTTAATGTCTTAGAGAGGATCTGCAAAGAGGAATGAGGCAAAATGCCTCCTGAGATGTGTGCAAACCTAGTGGCCAACTACAAGAAATGTCTGACCTCTGTGATTGTCAACAAGGGTTTTGCCACCAAGTACTAAGTCATGTTTTGCAAAGGGGTCAAATACTTATTTCACTCATTAAAATGCAAATCAACTTATAACTTTTTTGAAGTGCGTTTTTCTGGATTTTTTGTTGTTATTCTGTCTCTCACTGTTCAAATAGATTTACCATTAAAATTATAGACTGATCATTTCTTTGTCAGTGGGCAAACATACAAAATCAGCAGGGATCAAATATTTTTTTCCCTTACTGTATGTGTTAATATCACGTGGATGTTTTGTCTTTTGTGAACATTGATATAAAGATCTGCAATTTGTGTATATTCAATGCCAAAGTAAGCAATATGTGATTTTACTCTGGAAACCGTCTTGTATAGCTTCTGTAGGATCATAGGTTACCCAATCAGAGGAGTGAGATGGATGAGGTACTGTATCAGAGTGTGGTCTGTATAGCAGTTTAGAGACAAAGGGGTAGATTTAACAAGCTGCAGATGCTGCTTTCTATGCCCAAAGTTTCAGGTCCGTCTGAAACATAAGTTAAGAAGCAGTGGACTGAAATAATCCCAATCCTATCCGATTGGATGATTGACACTCCCTGCTAGCAGCTGATTGGCCGTGAATGTGCAGGGTGGCATTGCACAAGCATTTTACAAGAAATGCTTGTGCAATGTTAAATGCCGACAGTGTATGCTGTCTGCATTTAGCAATGTTGGGCGGACATGATTCGCTAGAGCGAATCATGTCCGCTCGGCACTTGTTAAATCTACCCCTATAGGTTGACAGTATTCAAGCAGAGTCAAGTTGTAATGACATCTTACAATGTCTGATGTTTTCATAAATTTCTATGGAAAAATGTCTGGGACATCCAACGGAACAGGTGGAACTTTTTGTGCGCTAAGTGAAGGAGACAAATCAGAAGGAATAGTTACAGATGAGTACCAATATTACTCATAGCTGTGGTGTCTGGTTCCATGCTGTGAGATTAAAGAAATACCACCTGATAATTAAAGGTAATCATTATATCAGTTTGGGTACATTTTGTAAACCTTTGCAAAGTTTGGTCAGAAAGCATGAAGGGGCCGATTTATCAAAGTCTAGCGGACATGATTGTCAGGTTTTTTTTCCATGTTTTGTTTGCCATGTGCTGCTGGCAGCCATTTTACTCACCTCTCTTGCTGACTCTGGTGCACACTGTGTGATGATGCTCATTTCCTGCACTTCCTTTTTTGGCCAGACTGGTGTACATCATCCGTGTGAGACAGGATGCAGTCTCAGAATTGTGATGTTATCACTTATTATTTATAGGGCCTCTCTTCAGTATCCTTTGCCCTTGCGTTGTCTCAGACCTGTTTGTGAGACCTCCTGTGTATTACCTGGCTGTCTGATGTCCCTCCTGGTTCCTGATCCCTGACTTGTTCCTGACTGTGCTGTTCTCCTTGTTCCTGATTCTGGCTCGTCTGACTACTCGCTTTGGCTCCTGACTCGGCTCGTCTGACTACCAGCTCTGGTTTTGATTCCTGGCTTGTTATTTGACTTGTGGAATTTTTATTATTTTTTGCTATTAATAAAGGTGTGATTATTTTTGCACTTCTCGTCTTAGTCTGATATTACGCAAGGATCATGAATCCTGATGGTGCTAATAATCCACCTTTACCTGCCATAATTTCCAGGATGGATGAACAGGATCACCACTTGGATCAAGTTGCACTAGCCCTGCAAATCCTGCTGACTCGCACTGCACATTTGGACCAAAGTGTCCCGCAAGTTATGGCTGCTCCTGCTTCCGCTGCTGCACCTACTCCTACCAGGAGCATGACCGGTTCTGCACCTCTACCTCAGAGTTATGGAGGCAATCCTAATCAGTGCAGAGGGTTTTTGAACCAGGTGGGCATTTACTTTGAGATGTTACCTCAGGCGTTTGCCTCTGACAGAGCTAAGGTGGGATTTCTCATCTCGTTACTCTCTGACACAGCTCTTGCCTGGGCTAATCCCTTGTGGGAGACTAATAAACCTGTGATTTCAAATTACCCTGAATTTGTGGCCTCCTTTCGAAGGGTATTTGATGTTTCTGCTCGCTCCTCCTCTGCTGCTAAACGACTCATGTCCATTCAGCAAGGTGCAAGATATGTTGCTCAATATGCCATTGAGTTCCGTACGCTTGCCGCAGAGGTAGGTTGGAACAATGAAGCCCTTGTTGCCGCCTTCTTTCATGTGCTCTCTGATGCGATTAAAGACAAAGTTGCTGCCAGAGATTTACCAGAAGATCTCAAGGCATTGGTGTCTTTTTTTATCCTAATTGACATCAGACTAAGTGAGTGGCCCTCTTTCAAGGAGCGCTTGTGGAAGTCTCCTGTTCCTTTGTCTAATACGTATTCGTTCCCACCCATGCCTCCCTCTCCTCCCATGCCTCCTGGTCCCGAGTCACCAGGTACTGCTGAGCCGATGCTGGGATTCACGCATCTCTCTGCGGCAGAGAGGGCCTTTAGGAGGAGGGAGGGGCTCTGCCTTTATTGTGGGTTACAGGGCCACCTTTTGAAGTCTTGTCCTACACAGCCGGGAAACGCTCACTCCTAAGGTCCTGTCGGGGGCAGACCTTGGGTGGTTTATACTTGTCCCCAGAACCGCTTAAGGAGAAACCTTTGGTCACGGTTGTCCTTTCCTGGGTGGACTCCTCCATAGTCACCCAGGCTCTTGTTGACTCCGGTGCTGCAGGCAATTTCATTGACAGTGCTTTTGTATCAAAGCACTCCATTCCTGTCTTGCCTCGGTCCGTTCCGCTTGCTATTGAGGCCATTGATGGCAGGCCCCTTCAGCCCGCACTCGTTACTCACGAAACTGCTCCGTTATCCATGGCTGTTGGGGCTCTCCATTTTGAAACCCTCCAGTTCCAGGTTATAAACTCTCCGCATTTTCCGGTTGTTCTGGGTTATCCCTGGCTCCAAAAGCACAATCCCAGTCTCGACTGGCGCAGGTCCGAAATTTTGTTGTGGTCTCCGCAATGTATTTCCACTTGTCTTCGGAAACCAGTTAAAGTCTTGTGCACTTCTTCGGTATCTCAATTGCCAGAGGATTACCGAGAGTTCCTAGATGTTTTTGACAAGGTACGTGTCTCCTCACTGGTCTTACGATTGTGCATAGACCTGCAACTCGGAGCCATTCCTCCTCGGGGCCGGGTTTACCCTCTGTCTGTTGCGGAGAATTGTACTATAGAGGAGTATGTTGCCGATGCTCTGTCGCGGGGGATCATCCGCAAATCCTGCTCTCCTGCAGGGGCTGGCTTCTTCTTTGTGAAGAAAAAGGGTGGCGAGTTAAGAACATGCATCGATTATAGGGGTCTTAATCATCTTACCATTAAGAATGCTTACCCTATTCCGATCATTACGGAACTCTTTGACCGCCTCAAGGGAGCTACAGTCTTTACTAAACTTGATTTGAGAAGAGCATACAATCTCGTTAGGATCAAGGAGGGCCATGAATGGAAAACAGCATTTAACACCAGGAGCGGGCATTATGAGTATCTTGTAATGCCCTTTGGCCTATGTAATGCTCCTGCTGTTTTCCAGGAATCTATTAATGATGTCCTATGAGATATGTTGCAACAGTGTGTTGTGGTGTACTTGGACGACATCCTCATACACTCACCCACACTTGAGGCTCATCGTTCTGATGTTACACGGGTTCTTCAGAGACTACGTGAGAACTGCCTGTTTTGTAAACTTGAGAAATGTGAGTTCCATCAGTCTCAAGTAACCTTCTTAGGTTATATTATCTCTGTTGCAGGGTTCTCCATGGATCCTGACAAGTTATCTGCAGTTCTGCAGTGGCCACACCCAGTTGGTCTTCGGTCTATTCAACATTTTTTGGGGTTCACCAATTACTATAGCAAGTTTATTAAAAACTTTTCTTCCTTGGTCAAACCTATCACAGACATGACCCGTAAAGAGAATGATCCACTCCATTGGTCACCTACTGCCATTAAGGCCTTTGATAGTCTTAAGACTGCCTTTGCTGCTGCTCCAGTTCTGGCTCATCCTAACTCTGTCCTGCCTTTCATTCTTGAGGTCGATGCATCTGAGACTGGAGTAGGTACCCTCTTGTCTCAACGTCCTATGCCTGACGTTTCCCTGCATCCGTGTGGTTTCTTCTCAAAGAAATTGTCTCCAGTGGAGTGCAATTATGAAATTGGCGACAGGGAATTACTGGCCATAATTTTGGCACTCAAGGAATGGAGGCATCTTCTCGAGGGTACTAGCATGCCAGTGCTCATTCTTACTGACCACAAGAATTAAACTTATCTATCTGAAGCAAAACGTTTGTCCCCCCCGACAGGCCAGATGGGAGCTATTTTTGTCTCGGTTTAATTATGTGGTCTCCTGCCTGCCTGGTAGTAAGAATGACCATATTTTGGCTACCATACATTCTAATTTGACTTCTCCCTTGGGGGAAGAGATCCTGGCTGTACAAACCAATGCACCTCCTGAGAAACCTAGTGGTAAGTGTTTTGTTCCTGAGAATCTTCGAACTAAAGTTTTGCACACTTACCACTATCCTAAAGCTGCAGGTCACCCAGGCAAGAACCAAATGATTTGGTCTGTCACTCGACAATTCTGGTGGCCAGGTCTTCATTCTGATGTTGTTGCGTATGTTGCCTCCTGATCAGTTTGTGCACAGAATAAGACTCCTCGACGTTCTTCAACCTATTGCTAATGGTGAGCGTCCTTGGACACATCTTTCCATGGACTTCATTGTCAAGCTCCCCATTTCCAATGGCAATACTGTTATCCTTATGGTGGTTGACCGTTTTTCTAAAATGTCACATTGCATTCCCTTGAAGAAGTTGCCTACCGCTCAGGAGCTTCCTTCAATTTTTGCCCGGGAGGTCTTCCGTTTACATGGGTTACCCAAGGAGATAGTGTCGGACCGGGGTAGCCGGTTTGTCTCCAGATTTTGGCGTTCCTTTTGTGCTTAAATGGGGATCCAGCTTTCCTTCTCCTCGGCATATCACTCTCAATCCAATGGGGCTGCGGAACGGTCTAATCAAGCTCTGGAACTGTTCCTCCGTTGCTATTTCTCAGATCACCACAATAATTGGTCTGAACTGTTACCTTGGGCAGATTTTGCTCGTAATAGTGCTATTAATGCTTCCTCCAAGTTATCCCCGTTCATGGCGAATTATGGGTTTCAACCATCCTTGTTGCCCGATTCATTCATGTCTCAGGGTATTCTGACTTTGGAGGAGCATCTCCGGCAACTCCGTTCCATGTGGGTGCAGATTCAGGACTGCCTTCATCGTTCTATGCAGCGCCAAAGAGTATGAGGTCAGCAGCACTATTGACTCTCATATGTCCAGGGGCCGCGTACAGTATTTGGTTCACTGGAGGGGTTACGGTCCGGAGGAGCGTTCATTGGTTCCCTCCTTTGATGTTCATGCTACCACCCTCCTCCGTGCCTTCCATGCCCATTTCCCCAATAAGCCTTTTGTCCTCCCGTGGGGGAGGGGTCGTTGAGGGGAGGGTATTGTCAGGGTTTTTTCCCTGTTTTGTTTGCCATGTGCTGCTGGCAGCCATTTTACTCACCTCTCTTGCTGACTCTGGTGCATACTGTGTGATGCTGCTCATTTCCTGCACTTCCTTTTATGGCCAGACTGGTGTACATCATCCGTGTGAGACAGGATGCAGTCTCAGAATTGTGATGTAATCACTTATTATTTAAAGGACCTATGTTCAGTATGCTTTGCCCTTGCATTGTCTCAGACCTGTTTGTGAGAGCTCCTGTGTATTACCTGGCTGTCTGATGTCCCTCCTAGTTCCTGATCCCTGGCTTGTTCCTGACTCTGCTGTTCTCCTTGTTCCTGATTCCGGCTCGTCTGACTACTCGATTTGGCTCCTGACTCGGCTCGTCTGACTACCAGCTCTGGTTTTGATTCCTGGCTTGTTATTTGACTTGTGGACTTTTAATTATTTTATTATTATTTTTTGCTATTAATAAAGGTGTGATTATTTTTGCACTTCTTGTTTCAGTCTGATTCCTGGCACCATGACAATGATACGCTGTAGCGTATCATGTTAGTCAGACATCGCTGAATGCTGACAGCATATGCTGTCGGCATTTAACATTGCACAAGCAGTTCTAGTGAACTGCTTGTGCAATGCCGCCTCCTGCAGATTCGCGGCCAGTTGGCCTCTAGCAGGGGGGTGTCAATCAACCCAATCGTATAGGATCAGGTGGATTGATGTCTGCAGCCTCAGAGGCAGCGGACCAGTTAAGGAGCAGCTGTCTTAAAACTGCTGCTTCATAACTGCTGTTTCCGGCAAGCCTGAAGGCTTGCGCAGAAACAGGGGCATAAGGGGCAATTTGCCCTTGATAAATCAGCCCCATAGGCTCAGTGTTGCATAAATGAGGTGACTAACATATTTTAAAAGGCTCGCTCAAGCTTATGGGGATACATAAAATGATGAAGGACACTGCATTAAAGGTATGCACAAACAATTTATTCTCACAGGATGCATAATATTGCCTACATTTCACAATGGGATAAACATTAAACGTAGCATCTATCTACCTTAAGGTTATAATATCACCATATATCTGTAAAACTTAATAAACAGATAGCCTTCAACATAATGGTTATATAAAGGTAATATAAACATTGGACATGAGTATATATTCAGAACATTTTTAACATAATTTTCACCTCCTATGATGATATCAATAATTATAGTTGGAAAAGTAAAATCCAAACTGGATCAAAGTTCAGGTCACATATAGGGCTGGATTGCAAGTGGTGCGCTAATGTTAGTGCATGCTCGATATTAAAATACCACGTTAACTTGTGCGCATATAACAAGTTGAAAGAAAAACGTGACCGTACAAGCAAATTTGTTATCGTCAGGTTAGTGCGGCTAAAGACCTTGTGTGAAGGGCTATAGCAAAATTATAAGTTGCATTAAACACCACATAAATGTTACACTCATATATACAATATCTAATAAAAATTATTTATGTAAATATAAAAAAAAAAGAATTTAGAAAAGGTATATGGTGTATGACAAGGTATTTGAATAGAAAGGGCTATATTGTATATATACATTCATATACATGTGTATGTATGTATACATATGTTTATATGTGTATACATGTGTATTTATGTTTATATGTGTATATGTATATATACTTTGGAGCCCTTTCCAACAGAAAAAAAATAAACAATGATATAAAACGTGTAAGAGACAAGATAAAATTTTACAAACACATACAGGAGGAATTAAGGGCCCGATTCCCGTGGGAACTTATATATACAGGTATACCTCACTTTACAGTGCTTCACTTTACAGTGCTTCGCTAATTCAGCGCTTTGTGGAGCTGAAGTTCAACATCCAAGGATTTTGAAACAGTGCTGTAATCATTGTGAGATTGTGAGAGAAGTAATTGGCACCATTTTGTTATGCCCAGTTCACTCTGTTTACAGCATTACAGTGCAATCTGTGTCACAGTGCTATAGTCTGGCAAATTTTACTACCGTAATTGTCACTATTTTATAGGTATGGTATTTATTGAATTCCAATTGAATAAGGTGCTGTGCTAGTGATAAACTAAACGTAGCACTAATGCACACCTAATATATGTTAGTTCAAACATGTTTTCAAGTTTTTTAACACACTGGCAAGTGAATAGAAAGCTAAAACTGCCTTGTTTCACTTGAAGCTGGTTTTCACTTTACATCAGGGCTGCGGTCCCTACTCCGCTGTATGAGCGGGGTATACCTATATATATATATATATATATATATATATATATATATATATATATTATATAGATAGATAGATAGATAGATAGATATTTTATAAATAATACATTAGATATATACAAATATATATTTAAAAATAAATAGAACATTTTCTTCTATGTGAAGAACATTGGAATGTAAAATATTCATAACTACCTTCGAGTTAGCACTGAAGGTTGAACTCCTGTTGGGTTAGCGTGAGTGATAAGTGTTAGTTTTATTTGAGCGCTCCATTGAAGTCTATGAGGAGAAGAAGTTGTCATGATCACGCTATCCAAAGTCCTGAAGTTAGCGTAATCCACCAACACCCCACATCGCAAAGTATCTAATTAACCTATTAACACCTAAACCGCCAACGCCCCACAACGCAAACAACAAATGAAATTATTAACCTCTAAACTGCCATCCCCTCACATCACTATCTACCTAATTACAGTATTAACCCATAATCCTCTAACCTCCCACAACGCAAAGTATTCATCTAATAATTAAGCCCCCTAACCTAACACCCCCAAGTTAACCCCAGTTAAAATACAATTAAATAAAATAACAAAATACTTTCTACATTAAAAATTTATAAAAAAATTACAAAAAATAAAAAAACCTAACATTATATAAAATAAAAACCTAACATTACAAAAAAGCTAAAATTACAAAAATAAAAAAGCTAACATTACAGAAAATAACAAACAAAATTATCCAAAATAAAGTTATTCCTAATTTAATACCCCCTTAAAAATAAAAAAGTCACACCAAAATAAAAAAAAACTAATCTAACAATAAACTACCAATAGCCTTTCAAAGGGTCTTTTGTAGGGCATTGCCCTAAGTTTAACAGCTCTTTTTAAAAAACAAAATACAAAGTCCCCCCTAAATTTACAACCCCCCACCCACCCAACCCCCAAAATAAACACACCTAACTAAAAATAAAACCTAATCTACCCATTGTCCCTAAAAGGGCATTTGTATGGGCATTTCCCTTAAAAGGGCAATCAGCTCTTTTGCAGCCCATAAAAATAAAAAAAGCCCAAATCTAAAAAAAAAAAACACCCCTGCAAAAACAAACTAACACTAATCCCAAAATAGGTACTCACCATTGATGAAGTCCGACAATCCATCTTCTTCCAGGCAGCGAAGGTCTTCATCCAGGCGGCTCCATCTTCATCCATTTCGGGCCCATCTTCTTTTCTTCTTGCCGGAGGCACAGAGCGGTCATCGGAGGTGCAGATCCGGAGGGGTGGTTATCCTTGTCGGTCATCTGCGATGTGGAGGTCCTTTTCATGCGATCCTTTGCCGCACACTGAAGATTTAATGCAAGGTACCCCTTTTATATTGGGGTACCTTGCATTCCTATTGACTGAAAATTTAAAATCAGAAAATAGGATGAGAGCTGCTTGCATCCTATTTGCTGATCTGATCAAGAAGAAAGAAGATGGGCCCGCGATGGATGAAGATGTAGCCGCCTGGATGAAGACCTTTTGCCACCTGGAAAAAGATGGATTGCCAGCCTTCATCAATGGTGAGGACCTATTTTGGGGTAAGTGTTAGTTTTTTGGGGGTTTTTGGGGTGGTTTCTTTTTTAGATTAGGGCTTTTTTATTTTTATGGGCTGCAAAAGAGCTAATTGCCCTTTTAGGGACAACGCCTATATAAATGCCCTTTTAGGGTATTTTGGGTAGATTAGGTTTATTTTTCAGGGTACAGCATTGCCGGTCTCAGTTACTTTTTCAAGATAAGAAAAAGCCTTGTTAGAAGGTGAAACGCGTTTATTAAGGGACACTGTCTGTATACCAATAGGCTCAGGAACCCTCGAGCCTTATCTCTGCGCAGAGAAAGAACATTTCATAGCCCCTACGGACCCATTTGATAAAGCTGAGTTCCAAGAGCCACTATTGGCTGGAGAGCTGCATGTGACTGAGGTAACACACGTGACACGGAAGTAACTGAGACCGGCAACGCTGTACCCTGAAACACAAGCGGAGCAGCACACGGAGTGAAAGGTGTGTGATTTAAACCACCCGAAAAAGACGGGTAAGAGACGGAGCAACGTCTGAGGAGTAGAGTAAGTGTTTAACACTGAAAGACTGTGACATTATCACAAGATAAGGAAAGGTACCCTATTACCTCCTGTTGTAAAGCCAATATTCCCTTACACCCGCATAGTGGGAGTTCCGACTGAAACATTTATATCATCAGACCTGCCGTAAGGGACTAATTTGCCAATCTAACAGACTGCTCTTTAAGATTCTGTACCATTAATGCAAAGTGGCATTTTACTATTACCTTCCATCACTAATTTACATAGGTGGTATTATGTTAGTGTTTTTATAAATAGCAGAATATTTTTAACAGTATAAAGGTTTTAACTTATTTTTGCAAAGCAATATATGAATATTGGTTTACACTTACCTATATTTATGGGTTTGCGTAATTAATATAAGGTTAGAACATATTTTTAAGTGTGACCGATCACTTTATTATAACGTATGTAGTCAGTAATACTATATAACTAAGTATATGGCATTTTATGAATAAAATCTTTTTTAATTATTGGAACAGCATATTTCATTATTTATATTCACTTATTTTGGTTGTGGTAATTTTTAAGCTCACTTAGCGCTGTCCATACCCCCTTTTTCTCTTCCATAATTGGTTGAATAGCAGAGACGTATGCTTAGGAACCAGCCCATTTCTGAACCACTATATGGCAGCAGTTTCGCAAGAATGTTATCCATTTGCAAGAACTCTAGATATCAGCACTATTTCCTGCCATGTTGTGCTCCAGATGCCTACCTAGGTATCTCTTCAACACAAAATTTCATGGGAACAAAGCCAATTTGATAATAGAAGTAAATTGGAAACGTTTTTTTAAAATGGCATGCTCTTTCTGAATCACAAAAGAAAAATGTTGGGTTTAATATCCGTTTAAGGTAAATTAACTTTATCAGTTGCAATCTATCTCAAAGTTTTAACATACTTCATATGCTTAGTCACAAAGGGGCCTATTTATCAAAGGTCTTGTGGACCTGATCGGACGCTGCAATACGCTCTCTGTATTCAGCATTGCACCAGCAGCTCACAAGAGCTGCTGGTGCAATGCCGCCCCCCTGCAGACTCGCGGCCAACCAGCCGCCAGCAGGGGGTGTCAATCAACCTGATCATACTCGATCAGGTTGATTTCCGGCAATTCCTGTCCGCCTCATCAGAGCAGGCGGACAGGGTTATGGAGCAGCGTTCTTTGTGACCGCTGCTTCATAACTGCTGTTTCTGGCGAATTCAAAGACTCGCCAGAAACAGGGGCCCACAAGCTCCATTCGGAGCTTGATAAATGGGCCCCAAAGTGTTTCACGAGTGGTGTTGTGAAATTGACAATTTTAATAAATGATAAATATTCACAGATTCTTCACTGGACGTCTGTAGTTGAGAGGTTTACAGTAGATTACTGACTATGCTGAACAGTAAATAGTAAATACATCACATAAATAGATCTGCAATTCAAGCAAACATTACCTCAAACATTTTCTGTCTCTCTATAACGTTCTCCGTTGTACATTATTTGTTTTCCACATCAGAACATACCATTAAAGGAGATCCATAAGGGTTGTCTCCTCTTCAGCTTCAATTTTGAAGGTGATAAAATAGTATTAATAGAACAATTTATTTTCTAAAAAAATCTACACCCTTCTTGAACCAAACCCCCCTGCAGCTCACTGACCAAAAGCCTGCAGAAAGCCAATGACCCTAAAGCAACACTGTATGTAGGAAACATTTAGCTGAAGTTAAAGTATGCAGGCTCAGTCAGAGCATATGGATAACCAGCAAGGTTAATGTCAGAACTCATGGTGATACATGTAAGTTATGTTATTTTTATTCCAAGAAAAGTACAATAACTGCACCCCTAGAGCTGGGTTAGAGCTGCCTTCACATTGCCTGAGGTAACTTTAGGTAGTATTCTTACCATGGTTGTTTGGGTGACATAGGATAAGCTCTCTGAGAATATACTATGCCAATGGAAAGCTTTCATGGCCACATCAAGCTGATTTACTGAGGTATTGAGAAAGGTGATCCATCAAGAAATAGAAAACCTGTGAACATTCAGTGAATGGTAAATGTGAGGGAATGTAAGAAAACTGGTGTCTAATCTTGCAATAAGATACAGGCAAAGAAAATGCAATTTCTGCCACAAAGAGCATAAATATTTTTGCAGTTCTCATTAAAACATAAAATACTGTCACATTTTACTGTGCTGCATAAAGCTGTAGTGAAATATTATTAGTGCAACAAAGGGATATAAAGGTGACAATAGTAAAAAAGGGGGGAGAGGTATGCTCCCTTCTAGTGTGGACATAGTATAATCCTAGAACAAGGTGCAACCTAGAATGATTATATATATATACAAATGTAGAAGAGAGAAAACCGCACAAAATGAGTGGGTCCTAAAGTCTAGGTAGCATCTGCTGAGAGTATAGAGGTGCCTTTTTTCTTTCGTTTTTTTATGCTTACGTTGTCTGTTTATCTCAAGAAGTTAAGGGTAATATAGCTAGTGAGACTTTTTTAGCCTGAAAGCGTTTCTCAGCTTATTTGATAGTTTGTATTTGATTTCCTTGCCCAGTTTTTTTGTTTTCCCTCTTTTTTTTTAGATAATCTTATTTCCCTGGGAGATATCTATCACAATGGAAAGAGATCAGGATTTATCAGTTAATTTTGACAAATGCCTGTATTGTTTAGAAGCCCAAGTGATCCCCCCTGTGCAATTTTGCTTTATGTGTCTAGCTAATATGTTGCAGTCAATAAATAAGGATGCTACTTTGCCTACAAAATGTAACCCCTCAGAGCCTGCTGCCTCTCAGGATTTTATTTCCCTTGACATGCCTCAGCTTTCTCCTCAGTCCCCGTCCCTAGCGGTTAAGCAAGCAGTGCCCTGCGGTTCCGCTAAGTCTACATCTGGGGGTGTTTTTTTACCAGGTGATTTTGCAGCGGAGCTTACTTCAGCTGTTTCTGCGGCTCTGAGTGCCTTTCCTATCTCAGGTAAGAGAAAAAGAAAATCTAAAAATATATCCTCTAAGTCAGGTATTTCTTCTACCAAAAAATCTCTACCACAAAATCTCAGATTCTACTGCGGTTAGTACTGTAGACTCAGAAGAAGTAAGTTTTAGATTTAAGCTTGAACACCTTTGCTTACTACTTAAGGAGGTGCTGGCTACTCTGGAGGACTCAGAGACTACTCTTTCTGAGACTCCTAAGGTTACTAAACTAAACAAGGTTTTTTTATGTAAAACCTCGATCTGTAGGAGATTTTCCTGTTCCAGATTGGATGTCGGAGATTATTTCCCAGGAATGGTTCCCTTTACCCCAATCTCCTGTTTTCAAGAAAATGTTTCCGATCATGGATTTGGTGCAGGAACTCTGGCTTACTATTCCTAAAGTGGATGGAGCGATATTCACACTGGCCAAGAGAACCACAATTCCTCTGGAGGATAGTACCTCTTTTAAGGACCCCATTGATAGGAAATTGGAGGGGTACCTAAGAAAGATTTTCCTCCACAAAGGTTTGCTATGGCAACCGGTAGCTAGTATGGCGGCGGTGGCTGGCGCAGCCTTTTATTGGTGTGACTCCTTAAATGAACTTATTGTGTAGGAGATCCAGGACAGGATCAAAGCATTAAAATTAGCAAATACCTTCATTTGCGATGCCAGTATGTAGGTTGTATGTCTAAGTGCTAAGACTTCCAGTCTTGCCATCCTTTCTTGTGGCTAAAGACTTGGTCAGCAGACATGGTTTCCAAGTCTAGACTCCTGTCTCTTCCCTTTAAGGGGAAGGCTTTGTCTGGTCCAGGTCTAGATGCCATCATTTCCACTGTCATGGGTGGAAAAGGGGGTTTTCTACTTCAGGATAAGAAGACTAGACCTAAGGGTCGCCAAACTTCCTGGAGGCCTAACCAACCTTGGATGAAGGGAAAGCAGTCCAAGAAGCCTACTTCTGGAACAAATCAGCATGAAGGGTTCACCCCCCAACCGAGATCAGATCAGGTAGGGGCAGACTTTCTCGCTTTCAAGAGGCTTGGATTCGCAATGTCCCAGATCCTTGGGCGATGGAAGTGGTCTCTCAGGGATACAAGATAGGTTTCAAATCTTGTCCTCTGAGGGGCAGATTTCTCCTGTCAAGACTATCCACAAATCAAGTAAAAAGAGAGGCATTCTAATATTGTGTCAAGGATCTCTCCTCCCTAGGAGTGATCATTCCAGTTCCTCTGGCAGAACAAGATTATTCCAATCTGTTCATGGTTCGAAAGAAAGAGGGAAATTTTCACCCTATTTTTGTTGCGCTGTACTGCTCTAGCTGTTGCTAGGGATGTGGCGCCTGCTGTTTGCTGCCTAGGGGGGAGTCGGCTCCTCTCTGCATGCGGTGGTGACATTATCGTCGCACGCTTCCTCCTTCAGAAGCCAGTCTGGATCTCCTGTGGCGCAAATCCTGTGCCTATGTAAGTAACTTCAGTCCTACCTATCACTGCCCAAGTATAGGTGTTACTTACTGCTCTCCTGGGTGTTATTGATTTGTATGCTGGATTGTTATTTTGTTGCTGAACCTTGCTTGTCTGACCACTCTGCTTCTTTAACCCTTAACTGCTGCTGAACTTTGCTTGTCTGACCACTCTGCTTCTTTAACCCTTAACTGCTGGATTGATACTGCTGCTGAACTCTGCTTGTCTGACCACTCTGCTTCTTTAACCCATAACTGCTGGATTGATATTGTTGCTGAACTCTGCCTGTCTGACGACTCTACCTGTTAACCCCTATCTGCCCTGGATTGCCTTACTATTGCCAAACCCTGCCTGCCTGCCTGACCATCCTAGTGGTTTACCCCCTGACTGCCTTACTGTTGCCAAACGTTGCCTGCCTGACCACCTTAGTGGTTTGTCTCTGGTTTCCTGCCTGTTTCCTGCCTGTGGTAAGTGCCATTTATCTCATCTTGCAAACCTACTCTGCTCTGGGATATTTCCTATCATTCCGGCTCGACGCCGGGATAACAAGACGACTGGCCGAGTTCGGTCTGACAGAGTATCTCTCATGAGCATTACAATTTTGGATCTGAAATGCCCCAACAAATTCCTCAAGGTTCCGTCCTTCAAGATGGAGACTATTCACTCCATCCTCCCTTTAGTTCAGGAGGGGGAGATCATGACCACCATCGACCTGAAGGACGCTTACCTTCATGTTCCTATTCACAAGGATCATTTTCAATTCCTGCGCTTTGCTTTTCTGCACAAACACTTTCAATTTGTAGCCCTCCCTTTTGGTCTAGCCACAGCTGCCTGAATCTTTACTCAGGTTTTAGGGGCTTTTTTGGCAGTAGCCAGGTCTCAAGAAATTACAGTGATCTCAAGAAATTTAGCAAGATCCCATTTGGATTCTCTGTTGTTGATTCTTCGTTCTCACGGGTGGATGGTGAATCTGGAAAAGAGTTCCCTGATTCCAAATGCCAGGGTCCGTTTTGGGGGGACAATCATAGACTCAATCTCTATTAAAAATCTTTTAACAGGGGTTAGAAAGTCCAAACTTATTTCCGCCTGCCTTTCTCTCAGTTCTCTGTGGCACAGTGTATAGAAGTAATTGGTCTCATGGTGGCCTCCATGGACATTATTCCTTTTGCTCGCTTTCATCTGAGACCTCTACAGTTATGCATGCTTAGACAATGGAACGGAGACCACTCGGACCTCTCTCAAAGGATAGTCCTAGACAACCTGGCGAGAGACTCTCTGTCCTGGTGGCTCTGTCAGGATCATCTGTCTCAAGGCACGTGATTCTTGAGGCCATCTTGGGAGATTGTGACTACAGATGCCTGCCTTTCCGACTGCGGAGCAGCTTGGGGTTCCTTAAGAGCTCACGGGACCTGGACTCAATTGGAGTCCTTCCTCCTAATAAATATCTTAGAATTGAAAGCAATATTCAATGCCCTGATAGCATGGCCTCAACTGAATTTGGTCCAGGTTATCAGATTCCAATCGGACAACATAACATCGGTGGTGTATATCAACCATCAGGGAGGAACAAAGAGCCCCTTAGCGATGAAGGAGGTGTCTCGCATCCTTCAGTGGGCGGAGTCTCACAACTGCCACATTTCTGCCATTCACATCTCAGGTGTGGACAACTAGAAAGCAGATTATCTGAGAAGACAGATGTTTCACCCAGGGGAGTGGGCTCTTCATCTGGAGGTATTCTCAATGATAACCCTCAGGTGGGGGGTTCCGGAGTTGGACCTGATGGCATCTTGTCTAAAGTAGTGGATTAAAGATTGAGTACCAAGAGACAGATCCACCTATAGCTCTGAACAAAGGCTATCTAGCTAGCCTGCAAGAGGTTGATAGTAAAGGTGTGTGTTGATAAGCGATTGAATAGTTTAATTATAAAACAATGTGTTCAAATTATACAATCATAAATAAAGAATTAAAAGTATAGTCGACTTTATACAATCAATAAAAATTGTAGATCCATAATATACAGTAGACAATAAAAAGCATAAAAACAATGTGGGTAAGCTGGAATGCAATTGTCCAACTAATGGACTTAACCTTATATTGGTAATACTCAATAAAGGATGTGTGTGTTGCTTGAGACCCTGAAATAAATAAGGTCAGGGCTGTGTGGAATTTAGTGTGTAAGAGTGATGCAATGTGGATAGCTCTGTTGCGGTTAATAGTCAGCTGGAAGCAAAAGGCCAGCTAATGCTGGTTATTCTTGTAGAATTACAGCTTAAGTGAGCTGTGATTTAGTTGAGGGTTACAGCTTGGGCAAGCTGTAACTTGGTTTAGAGTGAGTCTGTGAATGGTTCCAAAAAATGTGTCAAAAACTGATCAAATAGAAAAAAGATCACAAAAATCAAAAAAGTGAAAAATTGAAAAAATAAGTGAAAAATAACTAGTGAATGTCGCAGAAAGTGTCGCAAAAAATGTCACAAAATGACACAAATTGTCCCAAAAAATTGTGGTAAAGAGGAGTGTACACAAGTTGAAAAAGCAAATTTTAAATTGTAGTCCAATGGTGAAACGCAGTCAATATTGAAAATGTAAAAGATTAAATAAAACAACCTTATTTCTTGATGGTGAGAATCCCTCTTAATTTCTGGTGGTGAGAACCCCTGTGATGGATCCTGATGATCTCCTAGTGAGTGACTCGTAGTCCCTCCTGATGGAGGGAACCTTCCTATTCCTAATGGCGAGAATCCTTGCAAATGGATCCTATTGGAATTTGGTTTGCAGGTCTGGTGAAGATGTTGTCTTCTCCCCAGTGGAAATTACCGCTGAGGAAGGACCTTCTACTTCAGGGTCCTTTTTAACATCCAAATATAGATTCTCTGAAGCTGACTGCATGGAGAAAGAGCGGCTAGTCTTGTCTAGACAAGGTTTTTCTGAAAGGGTTATTGACACATTGATCCAGGGTTATAAACTAGTTACTCGCAAAATATACCATAAGGTTTGGCGCACATACCTTTACTGGTGTGAGTCTCAGGGTTTTCCTTGGAGTAACGTGAGAGTACCTCGTATTTTATCTTTTCTCCAGGAAGGTCTGGAGAAGGGTTTGTCAGCCAGTTCTCTGAAGGGTCAGATTTCTGCCCTTTTCGGTTCTGTTGCATAAACGTTTGGCTGACTTACCAGATGTTCAGTCTTTTGTTCAGGCCTTGGTCAGAATCAGGTCTGTGTTTAAACATATTGCTCCACCTTGGAGCCTTAATCTTGTTCTTCAGGTTCTGCAAAAGGCTCCGTTTGAGCCTATGCACTCTTGATATTAAATTGTTGTCTTGAAAAGTTTTGTTTTTGTTAGCTATTTCTTCTGCTCGTAGAGTCTCAGAACTTTCGGCTCTACAGTGTGATCCACCTTATCTTATTTTCCTTGTGGAAAATGCGGTTCTTCATACAAAATTTCTTCCTAAGGTGGTTTAGGACCACAATATCAATCAGGAAATTGTCGTTCCTTCTTTGTGTCCGAATCCTTCTTCTCAGAAAGAACATCTGTTACACAACCTGGATGTGGTTAGTGCTCTAAAATTCTATCTTCAGGCTACTTAGAGTTTTTGTCAATCCGCTGCCCTTTTTGTAGTATTTGCTAGCAAACGTAAGGGCCAGAAGACCACGTCAACTACTCTTTACTCTTTCCTTTTGGTTAAGGAGTGTCATTCGGTTAGTTTATCAGACAGCAGGACAACATCCTCTTGAGAGGATTTTGGCTCATTCAACTAGGGCTGTTTCTTCTTCCTGGGTCTTTAAAAACGAGGATCATGGAGCAAGTTTGCAAGATGGCCACACATTTTCAAAATTGTACAAATTGAATGTGTTTGCCTCAGCTGAGGCTTTCTTTGGGAGAAAGGTTCTTCAAGTGGTGGTGCCCTCAGTTTAGGTCTGCCTGTCTCGTTTCTCCCTCCCTTTCCATTCTGTGTCCTCTAGCTTGGGTATTTGTTCCCACTAGTAATTAGAATGGATTTGTGGACTCTCCATGCCATTGGAAAGAAAACTAAATTTATGCTTACCTGATCATTTTTTTTCTTTCCTGGCATGGAGAGTCCATGATCCGCCCTTGTCTAAATTCAAGACAACTTATTATT
This sequence comes from Bombina bombina, assembly GCF_027579735.1. Lineage (NCBI taxonomy): Eukaryota > Metazoa > Chordata > Amphibia > Anura > Bombinatoridae > Bombina > Bombina bombina. The sequence goes on from NC_069503.1 coordinate 846,443,395, forward strand.
TTTGATTTGTTGATTTTTTCTAAACTTTAGGCACCTCTATACCCTTGGTATCCTCTTCTCTTTTCATATTCCCTCGGCTGAATAACGGGGGTTGTGGGAAGTGGGAGAGATACTTAAAGCTTTGCTGGGGTGTTCTTTGCCTTCTCCTGCTGGCCAGGAGTTGAATTCCCACTAGTAATTCGATTTGTGGACTCTCCATGCAGGAAAGAAAATAATTTATCAGGTAAGCATACATTTTGTTTTTCTCATCTCTTAAACTGTAAGCATATGCTGTTTTAGGCTAAAGTGTTACAGTAGATTTTAGAGCTCCTATGTTTTTTATATATAATATTATCACTTTAATATTTGTTTGTTTTCACACCGATCGCCTTATCTTCTCTCTCCCTCATGCTCAGATTCATGCAAGAAAGGCTTCTTTGGACCTCCATGCCAACGTAAGTCTCCTTCAATAGTTCCTGATACTTCTCAACATGTGGGAACCTATTGTTATTTTTAGATTGCTGTGCTCTCTATTGATATAGGCTGCCAGTGTACAGGTGTAGGAGCAATGAACAATGACTGTGATATGAAGACAGGACACTGTTACTGCCGCACAGGGTTCCAGGGTGCAGCATGCGATAGATGTGCCGTTGGTTACTTTCTTTATCCTTTCTGTCAAAGTAAGTTTTATGACTGATATGTTGTCTATAGAAGGAAACCTCTCTTTGTTGTTCTTTGTCAGTCACAATAATATGTCTATAGTTAAAAAAGCCAAGTAACAAAGACTAAATGAATGTTTACCAAATATAAATAATACAGTGATTTACTATCAATATTTTATGATAGCTCATAGTTTAGTAAACAACTTTGTGTTATATCCCCTTTTCACTTTTTTTGTGGGCCAAAATCACTAAACAACACATTATTGAACTCCTAAAGGGGATTGCTTTTTTGTGGAAGTGGATTCGATAATGTAGGTGCAAGCAACGTAAAAAACACTGTCAAAATCGTGTTTTTAGACAAACCCAGTCACAAAGGCATTCTTTGCAGATAGCATGTTGTAAGGGAGCGAGTTCATGCTTTACAGTTAGTGTGCTGTAATATCCAGTATAAAAAGATATCATAAGTCCATGTTATATAAACCTCAAAGTTTCCATCATAATTTAAGATCAAACAATAAATATAAATATTGTAGGAAACAATACTTGTCAGCTATTAAAATGATTAAGCAATCATGCCCAGCACATCCATCATGCCAAAATACAAATGGCATTGAGATCGTTAAGCATTTCCCAGGTTTGTGTAGCTGGGGGTGTGGTTTTATTTTAATCTGTCGTGCCACAGACATGACCCAGATTACAAGTGGAGCGCTACTGAAAGTTTGTTCAAGCTAAGAATAGCGCACAATCTGGTATTTTAAATCCCTGATAAAAAAAGATTTACCAGAGAATATATATATTCAAAATAAAAATAACAACAAGAACAACAAAATAAAAAACAATGCTATTTAAACTACTTCTTTAGACCTTAGGCTTTAGCACACCTTTGTGTTATCTCTTGAGCAAAAGCCAGATCATTGGTTTTGTAGCTTGTCCTATAGAAGTTGATGAGTAGAGGGACTTATCGCGACCCAACTCCCAGATGTTAGTGCTCCTGATGCTTTCGCTTAAGCAAAATCATTTTACTTTCAACTTTTAATATGAACGCAAGAATAGGAGCGCTATTGATTTAACGTGACCGGTGTTAGGGCTCAGTTGCGATAATATTTTTTTGCTTCACTTGTAATCTAGGCCTATTTATGCAATACATGAATACATTGGCAGTGGCTGATGCTAAAACAATCATTGCATGCAATTCAACAGTTAAAATGCAATATACAATGAAAAGGTGAGAAGGATTAAAATATGCTGTAATATGGCCAGGTGTTTTCTGAGTTCAATATCATTTGTACTAGTCAAAGGACAAAGTTGTATAACCCTTCAATTATGAAACCTTAGGACTAAATAAAAACAAATCTTTAAATACCTTTTACAAAAAAAATATTTTGCTAAAACAGAGATTTTGTTCTGCATAGACTTGTACAGCCACGAAAAGATATTTTACACCCATAGAGAACAACAATGCGATCTTTAAAGGGACTTTACACACTAAAAACATGTTATATGCATAGTATTGAGGTTATTCCCCGTCTCTCTCTAGCCATGGGTGCAGCTATGTTGACTGTCTTTCAGTAATGACCTGTTTGCACATGTGAAGCAACTCTCCTTCAGATACCTGCAGTGTAACCTAGGTTCCATAACTTGTAATAGAAGCTTACAGATGATGTATGTATAGGGTACTTGTTAAGCACGGCTAATCATCCGTAAGGGTCTCAAGGCGCTGCTCATTTTATCGAGCTCGGATGGATAAAAGGCTGAGTGGACCTCGCTGGGTATCGAACCTGCAACCCTTGGGTTGATACAGGGCTCCACAACAGTGCATTAGCATGCTGAGCTATCTGATAGAACTGTACTTTTAATAGGGATTTGAAACCAGCACAATTTATGCATTATTTTATACTTAATTAACATTTTTATTTTGAAAACACTTAATTGCAGTCATAAATGGATATTTTGATAATTGTACTTTAATTGTGTTCATGTTTCATGTTTAAAAGTGTGATTTGAGGTATATTTTATCTTTTTTATTAAACCAGGAAACAATCATACAGGAAATCTTAAAATAGTATTAAAGCTATCTTTAATTTATGCATAATAAATTATTAATGACATTGTGACAGATCTGCCTGCAAAATGTTTTAAAAGCATTGTTCTACATGCTTGGGACCCAGTCCTTATGAAGGTGATATTACTTTAAACAAGCTCTTGCCCATATCAACCAATCACTATGGAGCATACAGGAGGGTCAGCCTCTTGAGCAGAAGTGGAAACATTACAATTTCCAGATTTAAATTACAGGAAAAGCAGACAAAATAAATTATGAAAATGCATCACAATCAGCAGAATTACAAGTTTTGCGGTATGGCCATACTGCTGAAAAATTTGCCATTGCACCCGGAATAAGCCACGGCGGTACAGCTATATCGCTAGCGTTTTAGCCTTTACGCAACTCTCCATTCTGCACTCGAAAAATGGCTTTTGAGTGGGGGATTTTCATTGTTTTACAGGTTGTGCGGTCCCCCGCATTGCAAATACTTTAATAAACCTATTAATCCCTAAACTGCCGCCCACCCACCCACATAGCCAACACTAAATAAACCTATTAACCCCTAAACTACCGTCCCCCCACATCTCTACTGCTATAATAAACCTATTAACCCCTAAACTGCCACCCCCACATAGCTACTACTAAAATAAATCTATTAGCTCTTGAACCACCGGCCCCACACATCGATAAATCTGGGGTTAGTGTTAGGTCTTTTTTTTATTTTTTGGGGTGTTTTTTTTTTAGATTAGGGCTTTTTTTATTTTAAAAAGAGCTGATTGCCCTTTTAAGGTCAATGCCCATACAAATGCCCCTTTAGGTAGATTTTTTTTAGAATTAGGTTTTTTTTTGGGGGGGGGGGTTGGTTGGGTGGGGGGTTTACTTTTAGGGGGGACTTTGTAATTTTATTATGTAATGTTAGGTTTTGTTTTTTTCGTAGTGTTAGGATTTTTTTAATATTGTACTTTAGTTTTTTTTTTATTTTTAAATAGTAATGTTAGGTTAATTTATAGTTTAATCTTATTTTTTTTAATTTTACAGGTACGTTTTAATTAATTTTAAGGTAGTTATATTGTACTTTTAATTTAAAGTTAGGGGGGGTTTTAGGTTTAGGGGTTAATAGTTTAATTTAGTGTTTTGTGATGTGGGGGGCCAGCGGTTTAGGGGTTAATAGATTTATATTAGTAGTAGTGATGTGGGGGGCCGGCGGTTTAGGGGTTAATACTTTATTTTAGTGTTGGTGATGTGGGGGGCTGGAAGTTTAGGGGTTAATATGTTTATTTAGTGTCGGCGAAGTCAGAGGGCAGCAGTTTAGGGGTTACTTTTTTTTAATTAGTAATGGCGATATCGGGGGGCAGCTGATTAGGGGTATTTAAACTAGGGGTTTATGTTAGGGTATTAGATTTATATATAACTTTCTTTTCCCCATAGACATCAATGGGGATTGCGTTACGACGATCGCCATTCTGCGATCGCAGGTGTTAGTTTTTTCTAACACTTTCTCTCCATTGATGTCTATGGGAGGAAAAGGCACGAGCACGTGAAGTCAGGCCTTGTGGTTTGTGAGGTATAGCGCTTATTGCACCATATCACACAACAAAAGAAGGTTTTTCAGTAACTTGCAACGGCAGTGCTATGGAGAGTGCGACACCGTTCATTTTTTTGCGTTAATTACGCACCTGGTTTAGCGCATTAGTTGTAATCTTGCTGAATGTTTTTAAATTATACATAATCAAACATTGTGCACCAGATTACAAGTGACATGCAACTCATTAATTTGCGTTCGACCTCTTCCTATCGATTGGGTATTACAAGCTGTTGGTTAAAAATTTTAACCAAAGCATTTTAACACACCTGATACATATATAACACACCTGATACATATATAACACACCTGATACATATATAACACACCTGATACATATATAACACACCTGATACATATATAACACACCTGATACATATATAACACACCTGATACATAAATAACACACCCTATACTTTGAATGGGTTGAGCTCATTGTGTTTGCATTACAAGTTGAAGGATACATTTTGTACTCACTCCCAATCCACAATAATAATTTCTTATTTATTGTTTTTGAACACCTAAAATTACATTTTGGCACCTGATTTTGTGTATTCAGATACATAAAATTACAAAGAATTAAATGAAAAACGCCACTATCTGAGCAGAATGTTTAAACTGCATTGGCTTTGCTCTCCTACAGAAATAGTTTTAGTGAGGGTCCTATTACCTGAGGGAAATTACGTACCTGTGCTATCCAACATGAATACTGTATCAATAACCATACTACTGAATGCACAATAGATATAAAGGGGCCTACTTATCAAGCCGTCAACTGTGCTGCATTCGCCGGCACCAATACGCTCGCCTAACATCGCTGCCGCGGACCTGAATACATTCTCCATATTTAACAAAAAAGCTGTCAAAAAGCCATGCACCAAGTACGGGGCGATGAGCAGCGGACTGTTGTTAACTAGCAGTCATCAATCTCGCTGCTCTTCGGCTTTTTCACAGCTTTATTTGTATACTGTCACTAAACACCCACACTATACTAAACTGTTTAACCCCTATACCGCCGCTCCCGGAGCCAACCGCCACCTACATTATACTTATTAACCACTAATCTGCCACCCCCTGTACTGCCACCACCTACATAAAGTTATTAACCCCTATCCTGCCGCTCCCGGAGCCCACCGCAACTAAATATGTATTAACCCCTAAAACGCCAGCCCCCCACATCGCCATAAACTAAATTAACCTATTAATCCCTAAACCTAACAACCCACTAACTTTATATTAAATATTAACTCATTCCTATCTTAGAATAAATTAAAACATCTTTAGATTTAAATTAAACTATATTAAGCTACTAATTAACCTATTCTGTTATAATAAAATTACATTAAACTATATTAAACTACTAATTAACCTATTCTAACTATTATAATACAATTACAGTAAACTATATTAAACTACTAATTAACCTATTCTATTATAATAAAATTACATTAAACTATTAATTAACCTACCCTAACTGTTATAATAAAATTATATGAAACTATATTAAACTATTAATTAACCTATCCTAACTGTTATAATAAAATTACATTAAACTATATTAAATTAATAATTAACCTACCCTAACTTTTATACTAAAATTACATAAAACTACAAATTAAAATAACTATATTATATATTTAAACACCTAACCCTACTCAAATATATTAATTCTATACTAAAAAATTACAAAGTTACAAAAAACTAACTAAGTTACAAAAAATAACAAACACTGTTACACACAAAAATTAACACTAAGTTACAAAAAATAAAAAAGAAATTCTCAAAGCTTTAAACTAATTACACCTAATCTAAGGGCCCTATGAAAATAAAAAAGCCCCCCCAAAATAAAAAAAAACCCTAGCCTACAATAAACTACCAATAGCCCTTAAAAGGGCCTTTTGCGGGGCATTGCCCCAAAGTATTCAGCTCTTTTACATGTAAAAAAAAATACAAATACCCCCAAACAGTAAAACCCACCACCCAAACAACCAACCCCACCAAATAAAAAGCTAACTAAAAAAACCTAAGCTCCCCATCGCCCTGAAAAGGGCATTTGGATGGGCATTGCCCTTAAAAGGGCATTTAGTTCTATTAAAGGCCCAAGTCCTAATCTAAAACTAAAACCCACCCAATAAACCCTTGAAAAAATCCTAACACTAACCCCAGAAGATTTACTTACAGTTTTGAAGATCCGACATCCATCCTCCAAGAAGCCGGGAGAAGTCCTCAACGAAGCGGCCGAAGTCTTCATCCAAGCACGCAGATGTTTTCACCCAGAAGGCATCTTCTATCGTCATCCATCCGGCGTGATGCGGCTCCATCTTCAAGACATCCGACTCGGAGCATCCTCTTCCTTCCGACGACTACTGACGAATGAAGGTTCCTTTAAATGACGTCATCAATTTCTTTTTTCTTTTTTTGTAACTTAGTGTTTATTTTTTTGTGTAACTTAGTGTTTGTTATTTTTTGTAACTTTTTAGTGTAGAATTAAATTATTTGAGTAGGGTTAGGTGTTTAAATATATAATATAGTTATTTTAATTTGTAGTTTTATGTAATTTTAGTATAAAAGTTAGGGTAGGTTAATTATTAATTTACTATAGTTTTATGTAATTTTAGTATAACAGTTAGAATAGGTTAATTATTAGTTTAATATAGTTTAATTTAAATATAAAGGTAAGTTTAAATTTATTATAAGATAGGAATGAGTTGATATTTAATATAAAGTTAGCGGGTTGTTAGGTTTAGGGGGTTAATAGGTTAATTTAGTTTATGGCGATGTGGGGGGCTGGCAGTTTAGGGTTAATACATTTATTTAGTTGCGGTGGGCTCCGGGAGCGGCAGGATAAGGGTTAATAACTTTATGTAGGTTGCGGCGGTATAGGGGGTGGCAGATTAGGGGTTAATAAGTATAATGTAGGTGGCGACGGTGTAGGGGCGGCAGATTAGGGGATAATAAGTATAATGTAGGTGGCGGGGGTGGCGGGGCGGCAGATTAGTGGTTAAGAAGTATAATGTAGGTTGCAGCGGTGGCGGGGCGGCAGATTAGGGGTTAATAAGTATAATGTAGGTGGCGGCGATGTAGGGGGTGGCAGATTAGGGGTGTTTAGACTCGGGGTACATGTTAGGATGTTAGGTGTAAACATAACTTTTATTCTCCCATAGGAATCTATGGGATATCGGGCAGCAGCGAACATGAGCTTTCACTGCTTTCAGACTCCCATTTATTCCTATGACATCCGCCGCCACCAGGGCGGCGGATAAAAACCAGGTACGCTGGGCCGGAATAGTGGCGAGCGTACTTGCTAGGAATTTGTGAAGTAGCAAAAGTAGCCAGATAGTGCCGAATTTGCATTCGGAACATCTGTAGTGACGTAAGCATCGATCTGTGTCGGCCTGAGGCAGGCGGATCGTATGTTACGTCACAAAATTCTACTTTTGCCTGTCTGTAGCCTTTGATAAATAAGGCGAATCAGGCTCGCCACATCTACGCTGCGGAATTCCAGCGTATTTGCGGTTGACGGCTTGATAAATAGGCCACAAAGCATTAACTTGTAATCTCCTTAGGGCAAACATGCAAGTGGTATGAGTCTCATCAGTGCTAATGCTTCATAATACTTGCATTTTTGACACTCTTGCAATCTAGGCCAAATGGGGAATTACATTTTGAGTGAACAGCCACGCTATACTGTTCAAAAGAGACAAAATATATTGGAATAGTATTATTGATGCAAAGAATCAGATTTTTGCGTTGTGAAGTAAAATTGATTTGCAAAAGCCATGTAAAAAACATGTTTTCTGATGGTTCAGAATGGTTTGTAATGTGCCATCAAAACCCAAGAAAAGAACGTTTGCACAACTCTTAACAGATAGGAATCGTGCCAGTTATGTTTTACACCTCCTTTAGAAAACCTACTGCTTGTTTTGTGACAACAGTGAGAGGCTACTGCATCTTATTTCACTTTCTGATATATCCGCTGGGTACAAGAGCAAACTAGCATTCTCATTTAATTGCAGATTAATCTAAAATATGGTTGTTGATCTCTCATATTGTTAAATATTTTCTGCTTCTCTTTTAATAGTTGGAAAGTCAGGGGCAGCAGCACCACTTGAAAAAACTCCAGATTTATTGAAAGTTCATCAAAGTTAAAACAGCAACATTTCGAACACAATAGTCCTTAAAGGGACAGTCAACACCCAACAAAACATGATCCCATTTTTTTTAACCCCAAACGAACATCTGCCTGCACCATCCCTTTGGTGTTACCTATTTCTTTGTCCTACTAATCCTCCACGATACATGAGTTGATTGGATCGAAATATGGCCACCTAACTCCCTCCACCGTTACGTATCTACCTTCTCTTTAAAATCATCCGCTAATCACAAAGCAGTCCTCGTCATAGTTTTAAAACTCGTTCACGGACTTTTGCGCATGCACGATTGTATATGAACTTTGAGCAATCAGTTTTGCACACTGCTCCATGACCAAGGCATTTCATGTCAGTTTTTAAAAAATGCGCATACACAATGACGTATGATGAGCGTCATCATACCTACATGAACGAGCCTGAAATGGCATAGAGATGGGAAAGAAGGGTGAGGGGGAGGAGTTAGGCAGCCATATTTAGAGATGAATAACACATATATCGTGAATGAATACGAGGACAAGAAAATAGGTAATACAGAATGGATGCGGTGCAGGCGGATGTTCGTTTGTGATTCAATAATATGGGATCATATTTTGTTGGGTGTTGATCATGCATAAATTGTTACAGATGTGGTAAACTTAAATACCTCTTTAAACCCCACCCCCTCTGACATCACAGAGCAACCTAGATTCTAGTGCAAAAAAAGTATTACTCTCTTAAAGTCACAGTACATAATATAAGCACATAGGTAAATCTACCATAGTAATATACAGTTTTTTTACAAATAATTTTCATTAACACAAATATAAATGTTTTTTTAATGTACAATTTCACAAGAAAAGGAATAAATCCCACTCTTTGTTCATCCCCATTGGTATCCTAGTTTCAAGGTGATAGATCTAAAAGGCCTCTCTCTGTTTGAGCCTGTTGTCTCTATCATCACCTCTTCTGTCTATTGGTATATGCTCAATTATTTGGGATCTCCGTTGACTCACTGAATGACTGGTCTCCTTGAAATAACACACTACTGGTGATTTTTCATATCCATTCCTGATATTAGATTTATGCTCAGTAATACGATCTCTGACCCTTCTGGTTGTCTCGCCTAAATAAAGCTTTGAACAAGGACATTTAAGAATATAGATTGCATATTCTGTGTTACAAGTAAAATACCCATTAATAGTGAATTTTTTCCCTGTACGAGGATGAAAAAGACCCACGTATTAAACTATAACAATTAATACATCATAAACAGGGAAAACAACCATTATGTTTAGTGCTCAGGAGAGTCTGTCTCTGTATTTTACTTGACTCTTATCTCTAAGACTTTTAGACCATTTGTAGGCGGCCATGTTTTTTTTTTATTTATATATTCTGTCACTAGTGGATTGCTGTGTTTTAAAATGCCCCAATGTTTATTGATAATTTTCAAACTTTTTGGGCTTTGTGTGTTAAACTGTGAGACAAAAACTATTCTATCCCTATTTTTAGATTTTTTCTTTTGAACATTTGTAGCTAAAAGTGTAGTCCTAGGAATCTTCAATACTTGTTCTCTCTCTCCTTATCTATCAAATCCTCTGGATAGCCTCTATTTCTAAACAGTGTTGCCACTTCTCTCAATCTGATATCCAATATATCAGTATTAGTAACAATTTTACGGCACTCTGAGAAACTGGCTTTTAGGCAATGAATTCTTTAAAGCTAAGGGGTGTGAGCTCTCATAATGTATAAGATTGTTTCTATCTACCTCCTTTCTATATAGATCAACTTCAAGATCATTTGGTCCCTTGTATACCCTGGTGTTCAAAAAGGTAATGGAACATTCACTATATTCCAAAGTGAAACAGATACACTTAGTTGCACAATTCAAGGGTCCCTATTTTCTATACTTTACCAAAAGTGAATAAGAACCTTAACAAACCACCTGGTAGGCCGATTGTGTCAGGGGTGGGCTCCATTCTTTTCAATACTGCGATTTTATTTGGACAGACTCCTAAGACCTTTTGTAGAGAAATCTAACTCTTATATTAGCGATACGGGGGACTTTCTAAATAAATTGCAAAATCTGGAATTACCTACAGGTAAATGCATTCTATATAGTTTAGATATTTCCAGCCTGTATACCTCCATCCCCCATGCCAGTGGTGTTGGGGCTGTGAAAGCTTTATTGGCTCAAGCAAATATATATAATCAACAAGATATTGAATTTATAATTTAATTACTGTAAATTGTCTTACACTGCAACTTTTTTCTTTTTCAAGATCAATTTTACTTGCAGTTACAGGGAACTGCTATGGGTTCCAACGTCGCCCCTACATATGCCAATTTATACATGATTGCATTTGAAGAACATTTTTTTAGTATTTACTCAATGTGGCGCCACATGGGTGGCACTATATTGACAATATTTTTGGTGTATGGCTGGGCGACATTGGAACCCTATTGGATTTTGTATCTTCCTTGAATGGTGAAACTAAGTGTATCAGTTTCACTTTGGAATATAGTGAATGTTCCATTCATTTTTTGGACACCAGGGTATACAAGGGACCAAATGATCTTGAAGTTGATCTATATAGAAAGGAGGTAGATAGAAACAATCTTATATATTATGAGAGCTCACACCCCTTAGCTATATTGGATATCAGATTAAGAGAAGTGGTAACACTGTTTAGAAATAGAGGCTATCCAGAGGATTTGATAGATAAGGAGAGAGAGAACAAGTATTGAAGATTCCTAGGACTACACTTTTAGCTACAAATGTTCAAAAGAAAAAATCTAAAAATAGGGATAGAATAGTTTTTGTCTCACAGTTTAACACACAAAGATCAAAAAGTTTGAAAATTATCAATATAGAAAGGAGGTAGATATAAACAATCTTCTACATTATGAGAGCTCACACCCCTTGGTTTTAAAGAATTCATTGCCTAAAAGCCAGTTTCTCAGATTGATAACAGATTGACAGAAATGGCAAACTGTTTAGAAATAGAGGCTATCCAGAGGATTTGATAGATAAGGAGAGAGAAGATTCCTAGGACTACACTTTTAGCTACAAATGTTTCAAAAGAAAAAATCTGAAAATAGGGATAGAATAGCTTTTGTCTCACAGTTTAGCACACAAAGCCAATTTTTTTCTGAAAATTATCAATAAACATTGGGGCATTTTACAACAGAGCAATCCACTAGTGAAAGAATTTAAGAAATCCCCATGGCCGCTTACAAACGGTCTAAAAGTCTTAGAGACAAAATCACCAGGTCTGATGTAGGCTTAAGTAAAATACAGAGACAGACTCTCCTGAGCACTAAGCGTGTTATTTCAAGGAGGCCGGTCATTCAGTGAGTCAACTAAGATTCCAAATAATTGAGCATATACCAATAGACAGAAGAGGAGGTGATAGAGACAAAAGGCTCAAACAGAGAGAGGCCTTTTGGATCTATCACCTTGAAACTAGGATACCAATGGGGATGAACAAAAAATGGGATTCATCTCTTTTCTTTTGAAAATTTACAAAAAAAAAACATTTATAGTTGTGTTAATGAAAATTATTTGTACTTTGGTAGATTTACCTACGTGTTTATATTATGTACTGTGACTTTAAGAGAGTAATACTTTTTTGCACTAGAATCTAGGTTACTCTGTGATGTCAGTGGGGGTGCGGTTTAAAGAGGTATTTAAGTTTACCACATCTGTAACAATTGATGCATGATTAAGGACTATTGTGTCCGAAATGTTGCTGTTTTAACTTTGATGCACTTTCAATAAATCTGGAGTTTTTTCAAGTTGTGCTGCTGCCTCTGACTTTCTATATGTTATGGGCCATTTGTCTGAGGCCTGGCAGTAAAAACACTACACTGGTGCTGAATTATCTGGGATTGTTCACTTTTAATAGGTGTCCAGTATACCACATATGTATTTAGGGCTAGATTACAGATGGAGTGCAATCGTTTGAGTGAAAGCGGTAATTTTTGCACTCGGTTAAATTACAAGTAGCATGGTAATTTAATTTACTCTCCCCATATTTTCTATGGGCAGCGTTAAGCGTCACAGTACACTCATATTACAAGTTACGATTGTTTGAATGCAATAGCATTTTACGCTCAACCTTTTTATGTGAACTCAAAGCTCACTTTAAGAGTTTGGGCTGAGAAAAAAGTTGCACTAAGCAATTTAAAAAATAAAAGATAATAAAAGTTTTTCCCTCTATACCATTAACCCCTAAACTGCCACATTGCCCACTGCAAATTACCCCGCTACACTATTAACCCTTAAACCACCACACAGCCTGCTGCAAATTACCTTGCCACACTATTAACCCCTAAACCACCACATAGTCCAGCACAAATGACATCACTCCACTATTATCCCCTAAACTGCCACATAGCCCACCACAAATTACCCCGCTACACTAATAACCCCTAAACTGCCACATACCCCACCGCAAATTACCCCACTACACTAGTAAGCCCTAAACCATCACAACCCCCTTCGCAAATTACCCCCTAACCTGTTAACGACCACAACCCCTCATCGCAAAATACCCCATAACCTATTAACCCCCTAACTGCCACAACCCCCATCGCAAAATACCCTCTAACCTAATAACCTCCAAACCGCCACAACCCCATCGTACAATATCACCAAAATGACACAACCCCCATCGCAGCATACTAGTTAACCCCAAAGACCCCCTAAGTTACAAAAAAACAAAACGCTGCCATTACAAAAAAAGTAAAAATCACTAGCATTACAAAATTTAAAAAAAAACATTACCAAAAATTAAAAACCCCAACCAGTAAGACCTATCCTAAAACTAAAATTTCCTTAAAAAAAAAAACACCCCATAAAAAAACCTAAACTTACATTAAAACCTACTCTAATACTAATGAAAAGGGCATTTGTCTGGAAGTGCCCTAGTTGAAGTGATTAGCTCTTTTGCATAAAAAATCCCCAAGAAATAAAAACTATCTGTAAAAAAAACTATCCTAAAAAAGATGCCCTAAAAGGGCATCAGTGATTACGCTCTTTTGCAAAAAAATAAAAATAAATCCTATCCTAAAAAAAAGATGCCCACAAAAAGGCATTAGCTCTTTTGCAAACCCTAAACTAACCCCTCTGCAAAAGGAAAAAAACCCTCAAAAGTTAGTGCTCACCAACTTAAATCCGGCTCCTTAGGTGGGCAGTTCCGGCAGCACTCCTCTTTTGTCTTCTTCCATGGCGGTGCTCCTCTGGGGGTGTCCTCTTCTTCCATCTGTCTTCTTCACTTCCGATCTTCCGTCCGATGTCCTCTTTGTGCTGTCCCCGCAGCACACTAAAGCTTGAATGCAAGGATCCTCCTTATATACGGTAGCCCTTGCATTTCTATTGGCTGATTTTTTAATTCTTAGTCCAATCAGCCAATAGAAAAAGCTTTCATTCTATTGGCTGATTGGACTATAAATAAAAAAATTAGGCAATATAAATGCAAGGGCACATCTATATAAAGGGGAACCATACTTTTATTGAATGGGGGTGGTTGAGGTTAGGGTGTTAATAGGGTAGGGGGTATTTTGAGATGGGGGTTGTGGCGGTTAGGGTATTAATAGGTGATACTAGTGCAGGGAGTTTATAGCGGTTGGCTAAGTGGCAATTTAGGGGTTAATAGTGTAGTGGGATAATTTGAGGTGGGCTTTGGGGCTGAATTATACCTCTGTTTTTCGTGTGAGCCTTCAGGCTCGCCGGAAACAGCAGCTATGAAGTAGCGGTTTAAAGACAGCTGCTCCATAACTGGTCCGCTGCCTCTGAGGCTACAGTCTTCAATCTGCCCAATCGTTTAGGAGGATTGACACCTCCTGCTAGTGGCTGATTGGCCGCAAATCTGCAGGGGGCGGCATTGTACTAGCAGTTCACAAGAACTGCATATGCTGTTGGCATTTATCGATGTACGGCGGACATGATACGTTACATCGTATCATGTCCGCTCGCACTTTGAGAAATTGACCCCTCTGTGTTGTTTTAGGAGTTAATTGTGTAGGAAGATAATTGTGGTGGGGGTTGTGGTGGTTAAGGGGTTATTAGAGTAGGGAGCTTATTGTGATGGGAGTTAACGTGTGAGTGTAGGTTTTAGTTTTTATTTAACATCACTGCTCTACTGAATTCAATGGGGCGATATCGCAAATGCCTTATCCTCTGCTTAACTTTTGTGCATGTCAGGTTTCGTGCAAGTGCCAAATTTTTATTTTCAACTTGTAATACCAGAACTTGTCCTCCAGAAACTAAGTGACAAGATAAAGTTATCAGGAACTTTTTAACGTATTAATCAATACTTTTTTTTAATTCCTTTTCCCAGTATTTTATAACAGGAAAATAGGAAAATTGTATATTTTTGTATTGAAACTGTTTGCACATTGTTTTTATGGTATTTTATCTGTTAATTAACAGGGAGACGTCGCTTTAATATATTTGTTATTTTTAATAATTGGGCTAAATAAATACAACTTTATGCTTTAACTTTTAGTGGTGATATCTTTGGCTTTTAGCGCCCTCCTTTAACCCCCTCTATCCTCCATTGCCATAATCAGACAATTTTTAGGGATATTGTCTATAAAGGAGGTGTTTGATATCAGTTGTCCTAGCGCGCCTTATACCCCTTATATTAACATAATACCAGAACTACACAACGTGCGCAAAAGAAGTAACCTATAGTGATGTTAACGCTCGAGCGGGAGTGGTAATTACCACTCCACTTGTACTCTAGCCCTTAGTTCTTAAACAAACATCACATTATTTAAAAAAAAAAACACTAAAAAACTCCTACAAATTACATTTAATGAATGCATATTTTAATAATGCATAGCAAATCAAACTAATTACTGGTTAATACAATTTATTTATATACTGTATGAACACACACACACACACATATCCTTAAATCTTCACTTGAGTCACTTAAAGCCAGTTAGACTGTTCAGCAATGATAAGGCAATCCAGCAATTCAAGAGTTAAACAGGCAGAGTAGTCAGAGAGGCAGAGTTCAGCAAAGATAAGGCAATCCAGCAATTCAAGGGTTAAACAGGCAGAGTAGTCAGACAGGCAGAGTTCAGCAATGATAAGGCAATCCAGCAATTCAAGGGTTAAACAGGCAGAGTAGTCAGACAGGCAGAGTCCAGTAACGATAAGGCAATCCAGCAATACAAGTAATAAAGCACCTAGGAGCACACACAGTAACACCTATACTTGGGCAATGAATGCAGGAAACAGAAGTACTTACATAGGGGTGGATTCGTGCCAGGGAAGGAAACCAGCTGCAATTAGGACCGGCATTAGAGTAACTTGACGCGCAGCAATAACGTGATCACTGCTTGCCAGAAGCAAACGCCGCATGCAAGGCAACAGCCACCGCGTCTATGGCAACGACCATAACAACAGAGGGAAGCGGCGGCCAGAACCGGAGCGGCATGACACTCTCAGAACCAAAAGTCTATGGGGCCGAATAGACCTTTATATGCCCCTTGTTTCTGGCAAGCCTTCAGTCTCGCCGGAAACAGAAGTTATGAAGCAGCGGTCTAAAGACCACTGATACGTAACTTGTCCGCCTGCTCTGAGGCGGCGGACAGAAATCAACCCGATCGAATACGATCGGGTTGATTGACACCCCCTGCTAGCGGCCAATTGCCGCGAATCTGCAGGGGGCAGAATTGCACCAGCAGTTCACAAGAACTGCTTGTGCAATGATAAATGCTGAAAGCGTATGCTGTCGGCATTTATCGATGTTCAGCGGACATGATACGCTACATCGTATCATGTCCGTTCGCACTATGATAAATCTACCCCTAGCGGCCGATTGGTAGCTAATCTGCAGGGGGCGATATTGCACAAGCAGTTCTGGTGAACTGCTTGTGCAATGATAAATGCCAAAAGCGTATGCTGTCGTCATTTATCGATTTGCAGCGGACATGATACGCTACATCGTATCATGTCCGCTCGCACTTTGATAAATATGCCCCTTTGAGTATAAGTAGAAATTATGGCAAGATTCACTCTGAAATAGTTTTTTGTCTTGGGGAGTTCATAAGTTCAGAGTGGGGGGGTATTGAGTTAAAGGGACAGGCAACACTAAAATTGTTGTTGTTTCAAAAGTTAGTTAACGCCTTTACTACCCATTCCCCAGCTTTGCACAACAAAAATTGTTATATTAATATACTTTATATTATTTTATAACATACTGCATTCTAAGCCCCTATAGACAGCCTCTTAATCACATGCTTTTTTATTTGCTTTTCACTACAGGAGACTGCTAGTTCATGTGGGCTATATAGATAACATTGTGCTCACACCTATGGGTTCTGCACAACACAGCTAAAATGCAAGTCAATAGGTAATAAATAAAAAGTCTGATCAGGGGGCTGTAAAATAGGCTTAGGTACAAGGTAATCACAGGCTGTGCAAAACTGGGGAATGGTTAATAAAGGGATTATCTATCTTTTTAAATAATAACATTTTTTTAGTTGACTGTCCCTTTAAAACCAGACTAGCTTCAAAATAAAGCTAAACATTTCAGGTCTCAGCTTTTCTTTATGTTTCATTTGGGTTATCTAAGACATGTTTTAAATCCTCTATTTACTGTACACTTGTTATATCTTGTACAGTCTTACTAGGCTCAGTCTTATTAAAAAGATATGGGTGTTTTGGACAAATACATTAAAATTAGGATATCCACTTGCCCTACCTAACATTGTGCTGGTGATATGCTATTGTATTTACTTTCAGGAAGCAATTAACTTCTGTTCATAAGTTTTATATTTCATTATTTTTGGCAGATGGCTTTCAGTGGTTAGTTAATATACTTTATTTTTTAGTTTAATTACATTTGTTCCTGTTCATTTGTAGATTCTACTCAATAATTCAGTGCTACTATAACAAATACATTTAACATAAAGTCCATTTTTGTACTGTGTTGCTTTCCTGTTACTGTTATATCAGTATAATAAATTATTACTTTCACAATAGCACAATCCATGTGGCATTTCCCTTTATTGTGTAGAATGTGAATGCCATCCTGCCGGAGTTCTCCCTGATGTATGTGATCCTGTTGGGAGATGCCTGTGCCGTTTCAGTGCTGGAGGGGCACGATGTGACCGATGCAATCCGGGTTACCACTCCTTTCCAAAGTGTGAAGGTGAAGACGCATTGCATATTTTTTTTGTATTTTTAAATATATCCACATATCTTATAATTGGTTTGGATGGTACATCAGGACTGAGACATACCAGGGTGATTTTAACATCTCTTTTTTTTCTTCTGAAGTGATTGAACTTTATGATCAGCATTATGCAGCACCACTGCTGTGACAGAATAGTTCTCAGTAATAATGACATTTTTATCCTCTCTGACTTAGGGGAAATTGTTTTAAAATTAAGTTGAAATTATCTTCAAAAAATGATTTATTAGACAGTGTTTATGTTTTAAGAGACATAATACTCATATGCTAATTCAATTGAAACTAGGGTTGCCACCCGTCTCTTAAAATACAGAACACTTATAAGTTACACATGCTGCAGTGTGTGCAGGGAGGGATATGAATAGTGCTGTCAAGAAACACAATACATGTTCCTCCCTTCAGCATGTGTAACTCATAAGTGTCCAGGAAAACATGGCTGAGGTGGCAACCCTACTTGAAACTGATGCAGTATAACTGTAAAAAGCTGACAGGAAAATATCACCTGAGCATCTCTATGTAAAAAAGGAAGATATTTTACCTTACAATCTCCTCAGCTCAGAAGAGTAAGTGCTGTGTAAAAGTTATACTTCAGCTGCTGTCCAGCTGCAGGTAAAAATAAATAAATGAAGAAATGAAAATCAGCATCAGCAGTGCTGAGGTCATGAACGCTTTTACTGTGATCTCATGAGATTTCACTTAACTCTCATGAGATTTTATAGTAAACTTCCTTAAACTGAATAGGGAAATAAGATGAGTGTGCACGAAGCTCACTCCCTTTGCTGTCCCGGAACAGACATACTGATTTGCTGCTTAAAGTTCTTTGCAATGGGGTTTGAATACCTAGGACATTTTAAGGTAAAATATCTTTCTTTTTTACATAGAGATGTTCAGGTGATATTTTCTAGTCAACTTTTTACAGCTATGCTGCATCATTTTAAAGTGTTTCAACATTTGGGTATCATGACCCTTTAATGAAATGTATAATTTGTGTACTATTAAAGGGATACTAAACCCATTTTTTTTCTTGATTCAGATAGAGCATGCAATTTTAAGCAATGTTATCATTTACTCCTATTATGAACTTTTCTTTATTCACTTGGTTTTTTATTTGCAAAGCAGGAATGAAAGCTTAGGAGCCTGCCCATTTAGGTTAAGCACCTGGGAATGTCATAGCCTTGTGAGATTATTTAATCAGTCTACAGGAAGCTATTTTTTTTCTAATGACAATAAATCCAGCCTTGCTTTGAAGGCAGAAGAGAATATTAAAAACGGAATAAAAAATACACTATATAGCCAAAAGTATGTGGACACCCTACTAAATAATATGTTCAGGTATTTCAGCAACACCCATTCCTAACAGATGCATACTATCCAGCCATGAAATCTCCATAGACATTCATCTACAGCAGTGTTTTTCAACCAGTGTGCCGTGGTACACTAGTGTGCCATGAGAGATCCTCAGGTGTGCCGCGGCAGACTGACAACAGTGCGGGGGTGTCCCTCTTTCAAATTTTGAAATATTGGGAGGTATGTGACAGGCTCATCAGGCATCATTTACAACCATAACATTAACATTCATTCACAGACAATCATTATGATTGTTTGTGAATGAATGTCAATATGTCATGTATAGTTTGTAGGAGGCATGGCATGACAGCACAGTACAGTGTGTGTGTATGTATGTATATATATATATATATATATATATACACTGTATATATATCCTGTATTAGGCTACAATGTGTGATTTTGTAAAATTTTGGGATGGTGGTGTGCCACAGGATTTTTTAATGTAAAAAAGTGTGCCACAGCAAAAAAAAGGTTGCAAATCACTGATCTACAGTATAATGGATTGTACTGAAGAGCTCAGTGACTTTAAACAAGACACTGTCATAGGATTGTCACCTTTGACAGTTTGTGAAATTGGGAAGTGGAAGCATCTAGGATCAACAAAAGCCATAAAGTGGCTGACCACACAAATTTGCAGAGCGGAGTCATGAATGCTGTATGCGTATTGCGAAAAAAAATCACCTATTATCTGTTGCATTACTCACTGCAGAGTTCCAAACTGATTCTGGAGGCAACATCAACACAAGAACTGTGTGTTGTAAACTTCATGGAATGGCTGTGCCACTGGACTGTGATGGAAGAATCTGGGTCGGGGGAATGCATAGTGCCTACTGTAAATTTTGGTGGAGGAGGGATAATGGTCTATGGCTGTTTTTTTGTGCATTATTTTGAAATGGGATATGCAACAAGTTCAAACATGTGTGATGGTCAGGTGTCCACATTATTTTAGCCATGTAGTGTATCATTAGACAAATCAGGCTAATGCCCAGGTAGGCTTTAACTTACAAGAGCCACTGATTGGTTGCAATCTATTTAACTCACCACCTTTAAATAATTTTGCTAACCTAACAAATGCAAATTCTGCTGAATTTTCTAAGAAAAGAAGTGACACTGCAACTCTGTGTGAAATGTTTCCTAAGTAATGTAGCCTATTGGCTTGTGCTACTATGCTAAAACTGTGCTGCCTGCCCTGACCCTCTGGCTTATGTTACCATGATGTACCTATGATTCCAGCCCTCACCTTCTGGCTTATGTTACCATGATGTACCTGTGCTTCCGGCCCTCACCTTCCGCCTTATGTTACCATGATGTATCTATGCTTCCAGCCCTCACCTTCTGGCTTATGTTACCGTGATGTACCTATACTTCCGGCCCTCACGTTCTGGCTTATGTTACCATGATGTATCTATGCTTCCAGCCCTCACCTTCTGGCTTATGTTACCGTGATGTACCTATGCTTCCGGCCCTCACCTTCCGCCTTATGTTACCGTGATATAACTATGCTTCCAGCCCTCACCTTCTGGCTTATGTTACCGTAATGTACCTATGCTTCCGGCCCTCACATTCTGGCTTATGTTACCGTGATGTATTTATGCTTCCGGCCCTCACCTTCTGGCTTATATTACCGTGATGTACCTATGCTTCCGGCCCTCACCTTCCGACTTATATTACCATAATGTATCTATGCTTCCAGCCCTCACCTTCTGGCTTATGTTACCGTGATGTACCTATGCTTCCAGCCCCCACCTTCTGGCTTATGTTACCGTGATGTATCTATGCTTCCAGCCCTCATCTTCTGGCTCATGTTACTGTGATGTACCTGTGCTTCCGTCCCTCACCTTCTGGCTTATGTTACCGTGATGTATCTATACTTCCAGCCCTCACCTTCTGGCTTATGTTACCGTGATGTACCTATGCTTCCGGCCCTCACCTTCTGGCTTATGTTACCGTGATGTATCTATGCTTCCAGCCCTCACCTTCTGGCTTATGTTACCATGATGTACCTATGCTTTCGGCCCTCACCTTCTGGCTTATGTTACCGTGATGTACATATGCTTCCTGCCCTCACCTTCTGGCTTATGTTACCATGATGTACCTATGCTTCCGGCCCTCACCTTCTGGCTTATGTTACCGTGATGTACCTATGCTTCCTGCCGTGACCTACTGGCTTATATTACTGTGATGTACCTAAGCTTCCTGCCCTGACGTTCTGGCTTATGTTACTGTGATGTATCTATGCTTCTAACCCTCACCTTCTGGCATATGTTACTGTGATGTACCTATGCTTCCGGCCCCCACCTTCTGGCTTATGTTACCGTGATGTATCTATGCTTCCAGCCCTCACCTTCTGGCTTATGTTACCGCGATGTACCTCTGCTTCCTGCCCTGCCCTTCAGGCTTATGTTACCGTGATGTACCTATGCTTCCTGCCCTGACCTTCTGGCTTATGTTACTGTGATGTACCTATGCTTCCTGCCCTGACCTTCTGGCTTATGTTACCGTGATGTACCTATGCTTCCTGCCCTGACCTTCTGGCTTATGTTACCGTGATGTATCTATGCTTCCAGCCCTCACCTTCTGGCTTATGTTACCGTGATGTACCTATGCTTCCTGCCCTAACCTTCTGGCTTATGTTTCCGTGATGTACCTATGCTTCCTGCCCTAACCTTCTGGCTTATGTTACTGTGATGTATCTATGCTTCCAGCCCTCACCTTCTGGCTTATGTTACCGTGATGTACCTATGCTTCCTGCCCTAACCTTTTGGCTTATGTTACCGTGATGTACCTCTGCTTCCTGCCCTTACCTTCTGGCTTATCTTACTGTGATGTACCTCTGCTTCCGTCCCTCACCTTCTGGCTTATGTTACCATGATGTACATATGCTTCCGGCCCTCACCTTCTGGCTTATGTTACCGTGATGTACCTATGCTTCCTGCCCTCACATTTTGGCTTATGTTACCATGATGTACCTGTGCTTCCTGCCCTCACCTTTTGGCTTATGTTACCGTGATGTACCTATGCTTCCTGCCCTCACCTTTTGGTTTATGTTACCATGATGTACCTGTGCTTCCTGCCCTCACCTTCTGGCATGTGCTACTGTGATGTACCTCTGCTTCCTGCCCTCACCTTCTGGCTTATGTTACCGTGATGTACCTATGCTTCCGGCCCTCACCTTCTGGCTTATGTTACCATGATGTACCTTAGCTTCCGGCCCTCACCTTCTGGCTTATGTTACCGTGATGTACCTCTGCTTCCAGCCCTCACCTTCTGCCTTATGTTACCATGATGTACCTTAGCTTCCGGCCCTCACCTTCTGGCTTATGTTACCATGATGTACCTTAGCTTCCTGCCCTCACCTTCTGCCTTATGTTACCATGATGTACCTTAGCTTACTGCCCTCACCTTCTGGCATGTGTTACTGTGATGTACCTATGCTTCCTGCCCTCACCTTCTGGCATGTGCTACTGTGATGTACCTCTGCTTCCTGCCCTCACCTTCTGGCTTATGTTACCGTGATGTACCTATACTTCTGGCCCTCACCTTCTGGCTTATGTTACCTTGATGTACATATGCTTCCTGCCCTCACCTTCTGGCTTATGTTACTGTGATGTACCTATGCTTCCTGCCCTGACCTTCTGGCTTATGTTACCGTGATGTATCTATGCTTCCAGCCCTCACCTTCTGGCTTATGTTACTGTGATGTACCTCTGCTTCCTGCCCTCACCTTCTGGCTTATCTTACCGTGATGTACATTTGATTCCGGCCCTCACCTTCTGGCTTACGTTATGGTAATATATCTATGCTTCTGGCCCTCACCTTCTGGCTTATGTTACTGTAATGTACCTATGCTTTCTGCCCTGACCTTCTGGCTTATGTTTCCGTGATGTATCTATGCTTCCAGCCCTCACCTTCTGGCTTATGTTACCATAATGTACCGATCCTTCCGGCCCTCACCTTCTGGCTTATGTTACCGTGATGTATTTATGCTTCCGGCCCTCACCTTCTGGCTTATGTTACCGTGATGTACCTATGCTTCCGGCCCTCACCTTCCGGCTTATATTACCATAATGTATCTATGCTTCCAGCCCTCACCTTCTGGCTTATGTTACCGTGATGTACCTATGCTTCCAGCCCCCACCTTCTGGCTTATGTTACCGTGATGTATCTATGCTTCCAGCCCTCATCTTCTGGCTCATGTTACTGTGATGTACCTATGCTTCCGGCCCTCACCTTCTGGCTTATGTTACCGTGATGTATCTATGCTTCCAGCCCTCACCTTCTGGCTTATGTTACCATGATGTACCTATGCTTTCGGCCCTCACCTTCTGGCTTATGTTACTGTGATGTACATATGCTTCCTGCCCTCACCTTCTGGTTTATGTTACCATGATGTACCTATGCTTCCGGCCCTCACCTTCTGGCTTATGTTACCGTGATGTACCTATGCTTCCTGCCGTGACCTACTGGCTTATGTTACTGTGATGAACCTAAGCTTCCTGCCCTGACGTTCTGGCTTATGTTACTGTTATGTACCTATGCTTCCTGCCCTGACCTTCTGGCTTATGTTCCTGTGATGTATCTATGCTTCTAACCCTCACCTTCTGGCATATGTTACTGTGATGTACCTATGCTTCCGGCCCCCACCTTCTGGTTTATGTTACCGTGATGTATCTATGCTTCCAGCCCTCACCTTCTGGCTTATGTTACCGCGATGTACCTCTGCTTCCTGCCCTGCCCTTCAGGCTTATGTTACCGTGATGTACCTATGCTTCCTGCCCTGACCTTCTGGCTTATGTTACTGTGATGCACCTATGCTTCCTGCCCTGACCTTCTGGCTTATGTTACCGTGATGTAGCTATGCTTCCTGCCCTGACCTTCTGGCTTATGTTACCATGATGTATCTATACTTCCTGCCCTGACCTTCTAGCTTATGTTACCGTGATGTATCTATGCTTCCAGCCCTCACCTTCTGGCTTATGTTACCGTGATGTACCTATGCTTCCTGCCCTAACCTTCTGGCTTATGTTACCGTGATGTATCTATGCTTCCAGCCCTCACCTTCTGGCTTATGTTACCGTGATGTACCTATGCTTCCTGCCCTAACCTTCTGGCTTATGTTACCGTGATGTATCTATGCTTCCAGCCCTCACCTTCTGGCTTATGTTACCGTGATGTACCTATGCTTCCTGCCCTAACCTTCTGGCTTATGTTACCGTGATGTACCTCTGCTTCCTGCCCTTACCTTCTGGCTTATCTTACTGTGATGTACCTCTGCTTCCGTCCCTCACCTTCTGGCTTATGTTACCGTGATGTACCTATGCTTCCGGCCCTCACCTTCTGGCTTATGTTACCGTGATGTACCTATGCTTCCTGCCCTCACCTTTTGGCTTATGTTACCATGATGTACCTGTGCTTCCTGCCCTCACCTTTTGGCTTATGTTACCGTGATGTACCTATGCTTCCTGCCCTCACCTTTTGGTTTATGTTACCATGATGTACCTGTGCTTCCTGCCCTCACCTTCTGGCATGTGCTACTGTGATGTACCTCTGCTTCCTGCCCTCACCTTCTGGCTTATGTTACCATGATGTACCTATGCTTCCGGCCCTCACCTTCTGGCTTATGTTACCGTGAGGTACCTCTGCTTCCGGCCCTCACCTTCTGGCTTATGTTACCATAATGTACCTATGCTTCCGGCCCTCACCTTCTGGCTTATGTTACTGTGATGTATCTATGCTTCCGGCCCTCACCTTCTGGCTTATGTTACTGTGATGTACCTCTGCTTCCGTCCCTCACCTTCTGGCTTATGTTACCGTGATGTACCTCTGCTTCCAGCCCTCACCTTCTGGCATGTGTTACTGTGATGTACATTAGCTTCCGGCCCTCACCTTCTGGCTTATGTTACTGTGATGTACCTATGCTTCCTGCCCTCACCTTCTGGCATGTGCTACTGTGATGTACCTCTGCTTCCTGCCCTCACCTTCTGGCTTATGTTACCGTGATGTACCTATGCTTCTGGCCCTCACCTTCTGGCTTATGTTACCTTGATGTACATATGCTTCCTGCCCTCACCTTCTGGCTTATGTTACTGTGATGTACCTATGCTTCCTGCCCTGACCTTCTGGCTTATGTTACTGTGATGTATCTATGCTTCCAGCCCTCATCTTCTGGCTTATGTTACTGTGATGTACCTCTGCTTCCTGCCCTCACCTTCTGGCTTATCTTACCGTGATGTACATTGGATTCCAGACCTCACCTTCTGGCTTAGGTTATGGTAATATATCTATGCTTCTGGCCCTCACCTTCTGGCTTATGTTACTGTAATGTACCTATGCTTCCTGCCCTGACCTTCTGGCTGATGTTTCCGTGATGTATCTATGCTTCCAGCCCTCACCTTCTGGCTTATGTTACCATGATGTACCGATGCTTCCGGCCCTCACCTTCTGGCTTATGTTACCATGATGTACCGATGCTTCCGGCCCTCACCTTCTGGCTTATGTTACCGTGATGTATTTATGCTTCCGGCCCTCACCTTCTGGCTTATGTTACTGTGATGTACCTATGCTTCCGGCCCTCACCTTCCGGCTTATATTACCATAATGTATCTATGCTTCCAGCCCTCACCTTCTGGCTTATGTTACCGTGATGTACCTATGCTTCCAGCCCCCACCTTCTGGCTTATGTTACCGTGATGTATCTATGCTTCCAGCCCTCATCTTCTGGCTCATGTTACTGTGATGTACCTGTGCTTCCGTCCCTCACCTTCTGGCTTATGTTACGGTGATGTATCTATACTTTCAGCCCTCACCTTCTGGCTTATGTTACTGTGATGTACCTATGCTTTCGGCCCTCACCTTCTGGCTTATGTTACCATGATATACCTATGCTTTCGGCCCTCACCTTCTGGCTTATGTTACCGTGATGTACATATGCTTCCTGCCCTCACCTTCTGGCTTATGTTACCATGATGTACCTATGCTTCCGGCCCTCACCTTCTGGCTTATGTTACCGTGATGTACCTATGCTTCCTGCCGTGACCTACTGGCTTATGTTACTGTGATGTACCTATGCTTCCTGCCCTGACGTTCTGGCTTATGTTACTGTTATGTACCTATGCTTCCTGCCCTGACCTTCTGGCTTATGTTACAGTGATGTATCTATGCTTCTAGCCCTCACCTTCTGGCATATGTTACAGTGATGTACCTATGCTTCCGGCCCCCACCTTCTGGCTTATGTTACCGTGATGTATCTATGCTTCCAGCCCTCACCTTCTGGCTTATGTTACCGTGATGTACCTCTGCTTCCTGCCCTGCCCTTCTGGCTTATGTTACCGTGATGTACCTATGCTTCCGGCCCTCACCTTCTGGCTTATGTTACCATGATGTACCTATGCTTTCTGCCCTGACCTTCTGGCTTATGTTACTGTTATGTACCTATGCTTCCTGCCCTCACCTTCTGGCTTATGTTACCGTGATCTATGTATGCTTCCAGTCCTCACCTTCTGGCTTATGTTACTGTGATGTAAATATGCTTCCGGCCCTCACCTTCTGGCTTATGTTACCATAATGTACCGATGCTTCCGGCCCTCACCTTCTGGCTTATGTTACCGTGATGTATTTATGCTTCCGGCCCTCACCTTCTGGCTTATGTTACCGTGATGTACCTATGCTTCCGGCCCTCACCTTCCGGCTTATATTACCATAATGTATCTATGCTTCCAGCCCTCACCTTCTGGCTTATGTTACCGTGATGTACCTATGCTTCCAGCCCCCACCTTCTGGCTTATGTTACCGTGATGTATCTATGCTTCCAGCCCTCATCTTCTGGCTCATGTTACTGTGATGTACCTATGCTTCCGGCCCTCACCTTCTGGCTTATGTTACCGTGATGTATCTATGCTTCCAGCCCTCACCTTCTGGCTTATGTTACCATGATGTACCTATGCTTTCGGCCCTCACCTTCTGGCTTATGTTACTGTGATGTACATATGCTTCCTGCCCTCACCTTCTGGCTTATGTTACCATTATGTACCTATGCTTCCGGCCCTCACCTTCTGGCTTATGTTACCGTGATGTACCTATGCTTCCTGCCGTGACCTACTGGCTTATGTTACTGTGATGAACCTAAGCTTCCTGCCCTGACGTTCTGGCTTATGTTACTGTTATGTACCTATGCTTCCTGCCATGACCTTCTGGCTTATGTTACTGTGATGTATCTATGCTTCTAACCCTCACCTTCTGGCATATGTTACTGTGATGTACCTATGCTTCCGGCCCCCACCTTCTGGTTTATGTTACCGTGATGTATCAATGCTTCCAGCCCTCACCTTCTGGCTTATGTTACCGCGATGTACCTCTGCTTCCTGCCCTGCCCTTCAGGCTTATGTTACCGTGATGTACCTATGCTTCCTGCCCTGACCTTCTGGCTTATGTTACTGTGATGCACCTATGCTTCCTGCCCTGACCTTCTGGCTTATGTTACCGTGATGTACCTATGCTTCCTGCCCTGACCTTCTGGCTTATGTTACCATGATGTATCTATACTTCCTATCCTGACCTTCTAGCTTATGTTACCGTGATGTATCTATGCTTCCAGCCCTCACCTTCTGGCTTATGTTACCGTGATGTACCTATGCTTCCTGCCCTGCCCTTCTGGCTTATGTTACCGTGATGTACCTATGCTTCCTGCCCTAACCTTCTGGCTTATGTTACCGTGATGTATCTATGCTTCCAGCCCTCACCTTCTGGCTTATGTTACCGTGATTTACCTATGCTTCCTGCCCTAACCTTCTGGCTTATGTTACCGTGATGTACCTCTGCTTCCTGCCCTTACCTTCTAGCTTATCTTACTGTGATGTACCTCTGCTTCCGTCCCTCACCTTCTGGCTTATGTTACCGTGATGTACCTATGCTTCCGGCCCTCACCTTCTGGCTTATGTTACCGTGATGTACCTATGCTTCCTGCCCTCACCTTTTGGCTTATGTTACCGTTATGTACCTATGCTTCCTGCCCTCACCTTTTGGTTTATGTTACCATGATGTACCTGTGCTTCCTGCCCTCACCTTCTGGCATGTGCTACTGTGATGTACCTCTGCTTCCTGCCCTCACCTTCTGGCTTATGTTACCGTGATGTACCTATGCTTCCGGCCCTCACCTTCTGGCTTATGTTACCGTGAGGTACCTCTGCTTCCGGCCCTCACCTTCTGGCTTATGTTACTGTGATGTATCTATGCTTCCGGCCCTCACCTTCTGGCTTATGTTACTGTGATGTACCTCTGCTTCCGTCCCTCACCTTCTGGCTTATGTTACCGTGATGTACCTCTGCTTCCAGCCCTCACCTTCTGGCATGTGTTACTGTGATGTACCTTAGCTTCCGGCCCTCACCTTCTGGCTTATGTTACTGTGATGTACCTATGCTTCCTGCCCTCACCTTCTGGCATGTGTTACTGTGATGTACCTATGCTTCCTGCCCTCACCTTCTGGCATGTGCTACTGTGATGTACCTCTGCTTCCTGCCCTCACCTTCTGGCTTATGTTACCGTGATGTACCTATGCTTCTGGCCCTCACCTTCTGGCTTATGTTACCTTGATGTACATATGCTTCCTGCCCTCACCTTCTGGCTTATGTTACTGTGATGTACCTATGCTTCCTGCCCTGACCTTCTGGCTTATGTTACTGTGATGTATCTATGCTTCCAGCCCTCATCTTCTGGCTTATGTTACTGTGATGTACCTCTGCTTCCTGCCCTCACCTTCTGGCTTATCTTACCGTGATGTACATTGGATTCCGGACCTCACCTTCTGGCTTAGGTTATGGTAATATATCTATGCTTCTGGCCCTCACCTTCTGGCTTATGTTACTGTAATGTACCTATGCTTCCTGCCCTGACCTTCTGGCTGATGTTTCCGTGATGTATCTATGCTTCCAGCCCTCACCTTCTGGCTTATGTTACCATAATGTACCGATGCTTCCGGCCCTCACCTTCTGGCTTATGTTACCGTGATGTATTTATGCTTCCGGCCCTCACCTTCTGGCTTATGTTACTGTGATGTACCTATGCTTCCGGCCCTCACCTTCCGGCTTATATTACCATAATGTATCTATGCTTCCAGCCCTCACCTTCTGGCTTATGTTACCGTGATGTACCTATGCTTCCAGCCCCCACCTTCTGGCTTATGTTACCGTGATGTATCTATGCTTCCAGCCCTCATCTTCTGGCTCATGTTACTGTGATGTACCTGTGCTTCCGTCCCTCACCTTCTGGCTTATGTTACGGTGATGTATCTATACTTTCAGCCCTCACCTTCTGGCTTATGTTACTGTGATGTACCTATGCTTCCGGCCCTCACCGTCTGGCTTATGTTACCGTGATGTATCTATGCTTCCAGCCCTCACCTTCTGGCTTATGTTACCATGATATACCTATGCTTTCGGCCCTCACCTTCTGGCTTATGTTACCGTGATGTACATATGCTTCCTGCCCTCACCTTCTGGCTTATGTTACCATGATGTACCTATGCTTCCGGCCCTCACCTTCTGGCTTATGTTACCGTGATGTACCTATGCTTCCTGCCGTGACCTACTGGCTTATGTTACTGTGATGTACCTATGCTTCCTGCCCTGACGTTCTGGCTTATGTTACTGTTATGTACCTATGCTTCCTGCCCTGACCTTCTGGCTTATGTTACAGTGATGTATCTATGCTTCTAGCCCTCACCTTCTGGCATATGTTACTGTGATGTACCTATGCTTCCGGCCCCCACCTTCTGGCTTATGTTACCGTGATGTATCTATGCTTCCAGCACTCACCTTCTGGCTTATGTTACCGTGATGTACCTCTGCTTCCTGCCCTGCCCTTCTGGCTTATGTTACCGTGATGTACCTATGCTTCCGGCCCTCACCTTCTGGCTTATGTTACCGTGATGTACCTCTGCTTCCTGCCCTGCCCTTCTGGCTTATGTTACCGTGATGTACCTATGCTTCCGGCCCTCACCTTCTGGCTTATGTTACCATGATGTACCTATGCTTCCGGCCCTCACCTTCTGGCTTATGTTACTGTTATGTACCTATGCTTCCTGCCCTCACCTTCTGGCTTATGTTACCGTGATCTATGTATGCTTCCAGTCCTCACCTTCTGGCTTATGTTACTGTGATGTAAATATGCTTCCGGCCCTCACCATCTGGCTTATGTTTCCGTGATGTATCTATGCTTCCAGCCCTCACCTTCTGGCTTATGTTACCGTAATGTACCTATGCTTCCGGCCCTCACCTTCTGGCTTATGTTACCGTGATGTATTTATGCTTCCGGCCCTCACCTTCTGGCTTATGTTACCGTGATGTACCTATGCTTCCGGCCCTCACCTTCCGGCTTATATTACCATAATGTATCTATGCTTCCAGCCCTCACCTTCTGGCTTATGTTACCGTGATTTACCTATGCTTCCAGACCCCACCTTCTGGCTTATGTTACCGTGATGTATCTATGCTTCCAACCCTCATCTTCTGGCTCATGTTACTGTGATGTACCTGTGCTTCCGTCCCTCACCTTCTGGCTTATGTTACGGTGATGTATCTATACTTCCAGCCCTCACCTTCTGGCTTATGTTACTGTGATGTACCTATGCTTCCGGCCCTCACCTTCTGGCTTATGTTACCGTGATGTATCTATGCTTCCAGCCCTCACCTTCTGGCTTATGTTACCATGATGTACCTATGCTTTTGTCCCTCACCTTCTGGCTTATGTTACCGTGATGTACATATGCTTCCTGCCCTCACCTTCTGGCTTATGTTACCATGATGTACCTATGCTTCCTGCCGTGACCTACTGGCTTATGTTACTGTGATGTACCTATGCTTCCTGCCCTGACGTTCTGGCTTATGTTACTGTTATGTACCTATGCTTCCTGCCCTGACCTTCTGGCTTATGTTACTGTGATGTATCTATGCTTCTAGCCCTCACCTTCTGGCATATGTTACTGTGATGTACCTATGCTTCCGGCCCCCACCTTCTGGCTTATGTTACCATGATGTATCTATGCTTCCAGCCCTCACCTTCTGGCTTATGTTACGGTGATGTACCTCTGCTTCCTGCCCTGCCCTTCTGGCTTATGTTACCGTGATGTACCTATGCTTCCTGCCCTGACCTTCTTGCTTATGTTACTGTGATGTACCTATGCTTCCTGCCCTGAACTTCTGGCTTATGTTACCATGATGTACCTATGCTTCCTGCCCTGACCTTCTGGCTTATGTTACTGTTATGTACCTATGCTTCCTGCCCTGTCCTTCTGGCTTATGTTACCGTGATCTATCTATGCTTCCAGCCCTCAACTTCTGGCTTATGTTACTGTGATGTAAATATGCTTCCGGCCCTCACCATCTGGCTTATGTTACCGTGATGTAGCTATGCTTCCTGCCCTCACCTTCTGGCTTATGTTACCGTGATGTACCTCTGCTTCCTGCCCTGCCCTTCTGGCTTATGTTACTGTGATGTACCTATGCTTCCTGCCCTGACCTTCTGGCTTATGTTACTGTGATGTACCTATGCTTCCTGCCCTGACCTTCTGGCTTATGTTACCGTGATGTACCTATGCTTCCTGCCCTGACCTTCTGGCTTATGTTACCGTGATGTATCTATGCTTCCTGCCCTGACCTTCAAGCTTATGTTACCATGATGTATCTATGCTTCCAGCCCTCACCTTCTGGCTTATGTTACCGTGATGTATCTATGCTTCCAGCCCTCACCTTCTGGCTTATGTTACCGTGATGTACCTATGCTTCCTGCCCTAACCTTCTGGCTTATGTTACCGTGATGTATCTATGCTTCCAGCCCTCACCTTCTGGCTTATGTTACCGTGATGTACCTATGCTTCCTGCCCTAACCTTCTGGCTTATGTTACCGTGATGTACCTCTGCTTCCTAAACTCACCTTCTGTCTTATCTTACTGTGATGTACCTCTGCTTCCAGCCCTCACCTTCTGGCTTATGTTACTGTGATGTATCTATGCTTCCGGCCCTCACCTTCTGGCTTATGTTACTGTGATGTACCTCTGCTTCCTGCCCTCACCTTCTGGCTTATGTTACCTTGATGTACCTCTGCTTCCAGCCCTCACCTTCTGGCTTATGTTACCATGATGTACCTTAGCTTCCGGCCCTCACCTTCTAGCTTATGTTACTGTGATGTACCTATGCTTCCTGCCCTCACCTTCTGGCATGTGCTACTGTGATGTACCTCTGCTTCCTGCCCTCACCTTCTGGCTTATGTTACCGTGATGTACCTATGCGTCTTGCCCTCACCTTCTGGCTTATGTTACCTTGATGTACATATGCTTCCTGCCCTCACCTTCTGGCTTATGTTACTGTGATGTATCTATGCTTCCTGCCCTGACCTTCTGGCTTATGTTACCGTGATTTATCTATGCTTCCAGCCCTCACCTTCTGGCTTATGTTACTGTGATGTACCTCTGCTA
The DNA here is from genome assembly GCF_027579735.1 of Bombina bombina. Lineage (NCBI taxonomy): Eukaryota > Metazoa > Chordata > Amphibia > Anura > Bombinatoridae > Bombina > Bombina bombina. The sequence continues at coordinate 846,475,819 of NC_069503.1, forward strand.
TCTGCCCTCACCTTCTGGCTTATCTTACCGTGATGTACATTTGATTCCGGCCCTCACCTTCTGGCTTATGTTACTGTTATGTACCTATGCTTCCAGCCCTCACCTTCTGGGGTATGTTACTGTGATGTATCTATGCTTCCAGCCCTCACCTTCTGGCTTATGTTACTGTGATTTACCTGTGCTTCCTGCCCTCAAAGTCTGGCTTATGTTACCATATTGTACCTATGCTTCCAGCCCTCACCTTCTGGCTTATGTTACCGTGATGTACCTATGCTTCCAGCCCTCACCTTCTGGCTTATGTTACCGTGATGTACCTATGCTTCCTGCCCTAACCTTCTGGCTTATGTTACCGTGATGTATCTATGCTTCCAGCCCTCACCTTCTGGCTTATGTTACCGTGATGTACCTATGCTTCCTGCCCTAACCTTCTGGCTTATGTTACCGTGATGTACCTCTGCTTCCTAAACTCACCTTCTGGCTTATCTTACTGTGATGTACCTCTGCTTCCAGCCCTCACCTTCTGGCTTATGTTACTGTGATGGATCTATGCTTCCGGCCCTCACCTTCTGGCTTATGTTACTGTAATGTACCTCTGCTTTCTGCCCTCACCTTCTGGCTTATGTTACCATGATGTACCTTAGCTTCCGGCCCTCACCTTCTAGCTTATGTTACTGTGATGTACCTATGCTTCCTGCCCTCACCTTCTGGCATGTGCTACTGTGATGTACCTCTGCTTCCTGCCCTCACCTTCTGGCTTATGTTACCGTGATGTACCTATGCTTCTTGCCCTCACCTTCTGTCTTATGTTACCTTGATGTACATATGCTTCCTGCCCTCACCTTCTGGCTTATGTTACTGTGATGTATCTATGCTTCCTGCCCTGACCTTCTGGCTTATGTTACCGTGATTTATCTATGCTTCCAGCCCTCACCTTCTGGCTTATGTTACTGTGATGTACCTCTGCTATCTGCCCTCACCTTCTGGCTTATCTTACCGTGATGTACATTTGATTCCGGCCCTCACCTTCTGGCTTATGTTACTGTTATGTACCTATGCTTCCAGCCCTCACCTTCTGGGGTATGTTACTGTGATGTATCTATGCTTCCAGCCCTCACCTTCTGGCTTATGTTACTGTGATTTACCTGTGCTTCCTGCCTTCAACGTCTGGCTTATGTTACCATATTGTACCTATGCTTCCAGCCCTCACCTTCTGGCTTATGTTACCGTGATGTACCTATGCTTCCGTCCCTCACCTTCTGGCTTATGTTACCATTATGTACATATGCTTCCGGCCCTCACCTTCTGGCTTATGTTACCGTGATGTACCTATGTTTCCTGCCCTCACCTTTTGGCTTATGTTACCATGATATACCTGTGCTTCCTGCCCTCACCTTTTAACTTATGTTACCGTAATGTACCTATGCTTCCTGCCCTCACCTTTTGGCTTATGTTACCATGATGTACCTGTGCTTCCTGCCCTCACCTTCTGGCTTATGTTACCGTGAGGTACCTCTGCTCCCGGCCCTCACCTTCTGGCTTATGTTACCGTGAGGTACCTCTGCTTCCGGCCCTCACCTTCTGGCTTATGTTACCGTGATGTACCTATGCTTCTGGCACTCACCTTCTGGCTTATGTTACCGTGATGTACCTATGCTTCTGGCACTCACCTTCTGGCTTAAGTTACTGTAATGTACCTATGCTTCCGGCCCTCACCTTCTTGCTTATGTTACCGTGAGGTACCTCTGCTCCCGGCCCTCACCTTCTGGCTTATGTTACCGTGAGGTACCTCTGCTTCCGGCCCTCACCTTCTGGCTTATGTTACCGTGATGTACCTATGCTTCCGGCCCTCACCTTCTTGCTTATGTTACCGTGAGGTACCTCTGCTCCCGGCCCTCACCTTCTGGCTTATGTTACCGTGAGGTACCTCTGCTTCCGGCCCTCACCTTCTGGCTTATGTTAGCGTGATGTACCTATGCTTCTGGCCCTCACCTTCTGGCTTACGTTATGTTAATATATCTATGCTTCTGGCTCTCACCTTCTGGCTTATGTTACCGTAATGTACCTATGCTTCCTGCCCTGACCTTCTGGCTTATGTTACCATGATGTATCTATGCTTTCAGCCCTCCCCTTCTGGCTTATGTTACCATGATGTACTTATGCTTCCGGCCCTCACCTTCTGGCTTATGTTACTGCGATGTATCTATGCTTCCGGCCCTCACCTTCTGGCTTATGTTACCGTGATGTACCTATGCTTCCAGCCCTCACCTTCTGGCTTATGTTACCGTGATGTACCTATGCTTCCTGCCCTCACCTTCTGGCTTATGTTACCATGATGTACTTATGCTTCCGGCCCTCACCTTCTGGCTTATGTTACCGTGATGTACCTATGCTTCCTGCCCTGACCATCTTTCTTATGTTACTGTGATTTACCTTTGCTTCCTGCCCTGACCTTCTGGCTTATGTTGCTGTGATGTACCTATGCTTCCTGCCCTGACCTTCTGGCTTATGTTACCGTGATGTATCTATGCTTCCAGCCTTCACCTTCTGGCTTATGTTACTGTGATGTACCTATGCTTCCGGCCCTCACCTTCTAGCTTATGTTACCGTGATGTACCTCTGCTTCCTGCCCTCACCTTCTGGCTTATGTTACCATGATGTACCTTAGCTTCCGGCCCTCACCTTCTAGCTTATGTTACTGTGATGTACCTATGCTTCCTGCCCTCACCTTCTGGCATGTGCTACTGTGATGTACCTCTGCTTCCTGCCCTCACCTTCTGGCTTATGTTACCGTGATGTACCTATGCTTCTGGCCCTCACCTTCTGGCTTATGTTACCTTGATGTACATATGCTTCCTGCCCTCACCTTCTGGCTTATGTTACCGTGATTTATCTATGCTTCCAGCCCTCACCTTCTGGCTTATGTTACTGTGATGTACCTCTGCTATCTGCCCTCACCTTCTGGCTTATCTTACCGTGATGTACATTTGATTCCGGCCCTCACCTTCTGGCTTATGTTACTGTTATGTACCTATGCTTCCAGCCCTCACCTTCTGGGGTATGTTACTGTGATGTATCTATGCTTCCAGCCCTCACCTTCTGGCTTATGTTACTGTGATTTACCTGTGCTTCCTGCCCTCAACGTCTGGCTTATGTTACCATATTGTACCTATGCTTCCAGCCCTCACCTTCTGGCTTATGTTACCGTGATGTACCTATGCTTCCGTCCCTCACCTTCTGGCTTATGTTACCATTATGTACATATGCTTCCGGCCCTCACCTTCTGGCTTATGTTACCGTGATGTACCTATGCTTCCTGCCCTCACCTTTTGGCTTATGTTACCATGATATACCTGTGCTTCCTGCCCTCACCTTTTAACTTATGTTACCGTGATGTATCTATGCTTCCTGCCCTCACCTTTTGGCTTATGTTACCATGATGTACCTGTGCTTCCTGCCCTCACCTTCTGGCATGTGCTACTGTGATGTACCTCTGCTTCCTGCTCTCACCTTCTGGCTTATGTTACCATGATGTACCTGTGCTTCCTGCCCTCACCTTCTTGCTTATGTTACCGTGAGGTACCTCTGCTTCCGGCCCTCACCTTCTGGCTTATGTTACCGTGAGGTACCTCTGCTTCCGGCCCTCACCTTCTGGCTTATGTTACCGTGATGTACCTATGCTTCTGGCACTCACCTTCTGGCTTAAGTTACTGTAATGTACCTCTGCTTCCTGCCCTCACTTTTTGGCTTAAGTTACTGTGATGTACCTATGCTTCTGGCACTCACCTTCTGGCTTATGTTACTGTGATGTACCTATGCTTCTGGCCCTCACCTTCTGGCTTACGTTATGGTAATATATCTATGCTTCTGGCTCTCACCTTCTGGCTTATGTTACCGTAATGTACCTATGCTTCCTGCCCTGACCTTCTGGCTTATGTTACCATGATGTATCTATGCTTTCAGCCCTCCCCTTCTGGCTTATGTTACCATGATGTACTTATGCTTCCGGCCCTCACCTTCTGGCTTATGTTACTGCGATGTATCTATGCTTCCGGCCCTCACCTTCTGGCTTATGTTACCGTGATGTACCTATGCTTCCAGCCCTCACCTTCTGGCTTATGTTACCGTGATGTACCTATGCTTCCAGCCCTCACCTTCTTTCTTATGTTACCGTGATGTACCTATGCTTCCTGCCCTCACCTTCTGGCTTATGTTACCATGATGTACTTATGCTTCCGGCCCTCACCTTCTGGCTTATGTTACCGTGATGTACCTATGCTTCCTGCCCTGACCATCTTTCTTATGTTACTGTGATGTACCTATGCTTCCTGCCCTGACCTTCTGGCTTATGTTGCTGTGATGTACCTATGCTTCCTGCCCTGACCTTCTGGCTTATGTTACTGTGATGTATCTATGCTTCCAGCCTTCACCTTCTGGCTTATGTTACTGTGATGTACCTATGCTTCCGGCCCTCACCTTCTAGCTTATGTTACCGTGATGTACCTCTGCTTCCTGCCCTCACCTTCTGGCTTATGTTACCATGATGTACCTTAGCTTCCGGCCCTCACCTTCTAGCTTATGTTACTGTGATGTACCTATGCTTCCTGCCCTCACCTTCTGGCATGTGCTACTGTGATGTACCTCTGCTTCCTGCCCTCACCTTCTGGCTTATGTTACCGTGATGTACCTATGCTTCTGGCCCTCACCTTCTGGCTTATGTTACCTTGATGTACATATGCTTCCTGCCCTCACCTTCTGGCTTATGGTACTGTGATGTATCTATGCTTCCTGCCCTGACCTTCTGGCTTATGTTACCGTGATTTATCTATGCTTCCAGCCCTCACCTTCTGGCTTATGTTACTGTGATGTACCTCTGCTATCTGCCCTCACCTTCTGGCTTATCTTACCGTGATGTATATTTGATTCCGGCCCTCACCTTCTGGCTTATGTTACTGTTATGTACCTATGCTTCCAGCCCTCACCTTCTGGGGTATGTTACTGTGATGTATCTATGCTTCCAGCCCTCACCTTCTGGCTTATGTTACTGTGATTTACCTGTGCTTCCTGCCCTCAACGTCTGGCTTATGTTACCATATTGTACCTATGCTTCCAGCCCTCACCTTCTGGCTTATGTTACCGTGATGTACCTATGCTTCCGTCCCTCACCTTCTGGCTTATGTTACCATTATGTACATATGCTTCCGGCCCTCACCTTCTGGCTTATGCTACCGTGATGTACCTATGCTTCCTGCCCTCACCTTTTGGCTTATGTTACCATGATATACCTGTGCTTCCTGCCCTCACCTTTTAACTTATGTTACCGTGATGTACCTATGCTTCCTGCCCTCACCTTTTGGCTTATGTTACCATGATGTACCTGTGCTTCCTGCCCTCACCTTCTGGCATGTGCTACTGTGATGTACCTCTGCTTCCTGCCCTCACCTTCTGGCTTATGTTACCATGATGTACCTCTGCTTCCTGCCCTCACCTTCTGACTTATGTTACCATGATGTACCTTAGCTTCCGGCCCTCACCTTCTAGCTTATGTTACTGTGATGTACCTATGCTTCCTGCCCTCACCCTCTGGCATGTGCTACTGTGATGTACCTCTGCTTCCTGCCCTCACCTTCTGGCTTATGTTACCGTGATGTACCTCTGCTTCCTGCCCTCACCTTCTGGCTTATGTTACCGTGATGTACCTATGCTTCTGGCCCTCACCTTCTGGCTTATGTTACCTTGATGTACATATCCTTCCTGCCCTCACCTTCTGGCTTATGTTACTGTGATGTATCTATGCTTCCTGCCCTGACCTTCTGGCTTATGTTACCGTGATTTATCTATGCTTCCAGCCCTCACCTTCTGGCTTATGTTACTGTGATGTACCTCTGCTATCTGCCCTCACCTTCTGGCTTATCTTACCGTGATGTATATTTGATTCCGGCCCTCACCTTCTGGCTTATGTTACTGTTATGTACCTATGCTTCCAGCCCCTCACCTTCTGGGGTATGTTACTGTGATGTATCTATGCTTCCAGCCCTCACCTTCTGGGGTATGTTACTGTTATGTACCTATGCTTCCAGCCCCTCACCTTCTGGGGTATGTTACTGTGATGTATCTATGCTTCCAGCCCTCACCTTCTGGCTTATGTTACTGTGATTTACCTGTGCTTCCTGCCCTCAACGTCTGGCTTATGTTACCATATTGTACCTATGCTTCCAGCCCTCACCTTCTGGCTTATGTTACCATGATGTACCTATGCTTCCGTCCCTCACCTTCTGGCTTATGTTACCATTATGTACATATGCTTCCGGCCCTCACCTTCTGGCTTATGTTACCGTGATGTACCTATGCTTCCTGCCCTCACCTTTTGGCTTATGTTACCATGATATACCTGTGCTTCCTGCCCTCACCTTTTAACTTATGTTACCGTGATGTACCTATGCTTCCTGCCCTCACCTTTTGGCTTATGTTACCATGATGTACCTGGGCTTCCTGCCCTCACCTTCTGGCATGTGCTACTGTGATGTACCTCTGCTTCCTGCTCTCACCTTCTGGCTTATGTTACCGTGATGTACCTATGCTTCCGGCCCTCACCTTCTTGCTTATGTTACCGTGAGGTACCTCTGCTTCCGGCCCTCACCTTCTGGCTTATGTTACCGTGATGTACCTATGCTTCTGGCACTCACCTTCTGGCTTAAGTTACTGTAATGTACCTCTGCTTCCTGCCCTCACTTCTTGGCTTAAGTTACTGTGATGTACCTATGCTTCTGGCACTCACCTTCTGGCTTATGTTACTGTGATGTACCTATGCTTCTGGCCCTCACCTTCTGGCTTATGTTATGGTAATATATCTATGCTTCTGGCTCTCACATTCTGGCTTATGTTACCGTAATGTACCTATGCTTCCTGCCCTGACCTTCTGGCTTATGTTACCATGATGTATCTATGCTTTCAGCCCTCCCCTTCTGGCTTATGTTACCATGATGTACTTATGCTTCTGACCCTCACCTTCTGGCTTATGTTACTGCGATGTATCTATGCTTCCGGCCCTCACCTTCTGGCTTATGTTACCCTGATGTACCTATGCTTCCAGCCCTCACCTTCTGGCTTATGTTACCGTGATGTACCTATGCTTCCTGCCCTCACCTTCTGGCTTATGTTACCATGATGTACTTATGCTTCCGGCCCTCACCTTCTGGCTTATGTTACCGTGATGTACCTATGCTTCCTGCCCTGACCATCTTTCTTATGTTACTGTGATGTACCTATGCTTCCTGCCCTGACCTTCTGGCTTATGTTGCTGTGATGTACCTATGCTTCCTGCCCTGACCTTCTGGCTTATGTTACCGTGATGTATCTATGCTTCCAGCCTTCACCTTCTGGCTTATGTTACTGTGATGTACCTATGCTTCCGGCCCTCACCTTCTAGCTTATGTTACCGTGATGTACCTCTGCTTCCTGCCCTCACCTTCTGGCTTATGTTACCGTGATGTACCTCTGCTTCCGGCCCTCACCTTCTGGCTTATGTTACCGTGATGTACCTATGCTTCCTGCCCTGACCTTCTGGCTTATGTTACTGTGATGTACCTCTGCTTCCAGCCCTCACCTTCTGGCTTATGTTACCGTGATGTACCTATGCTTCCGTCCCTCACCTTCTGGCTTATGTTACCATGATGTACATATGCTTCCGGCCCTCACCTTCTGGCTTATGTTACCGTGATGTACCTATGCTTCCTGCCCTCACCTTTTGGCTTATGTTACCATGATGTACCTGTGCTTCCTGCCCTCACCTTTTGGCTTATGTTACCGTGATGTACCTATGCTTCCTACCCTCACCTTTTGGTTTATGTTACCATGATGTACCTATGCTTCCTGCCCTCACCTTCTGGCATGTGCTACTGTTATGTACCTCTGCTTCCTGCCCTCACCTTCTGGCTTATGTTACCATGATGTACCTATGCTTCCGGCCCTCACCTTCTGGCTTATGTTACAGTGAGGTACCTCTGCTTTCGGCCCTCACCTTCTGGCTTATGTTACCGTGATGTACCTATGCTTCTTGCACTCACCTTCTGGCTTATGTTACTGTGATGTACGTTTGCTTCTGGCCCTCACCTTCTGGCTTACGTTATGGTAATATATCTATGCTTCTGGCCCTCACCTTCTGGCTTATGTTACCGTAATATACCTATGCTTCCTGCCCTGACATTCTGGCTTATATTTCCGTGATGTATCTATGCTTTCAGCCCTCCCCTTCTGGCTTATGTTACCATGATGTACCTATGCTTCCGGCCCTCACCTTCTGGCTTATGTTACCGTGATGTATCTATGCTTCCAGCCCTTACCTTCTGGCTTATGTTACGTGATGTACCTATGCTTCCTGCCCTCACCTTCTGGCTTATGTTACCATGATGTACTTATGCTTCCGGCCCTCACCTTCTGGCTTAATTTACCGTGATGTACCTATGCTTCCTGCCCTGACCATCTTTCTTATGTTATTGTGATGTACCTATGCTTCCTGCCCTGACCTTCTGGCTTATGTAGCTGTGATGTACCTATGCTTCCTGCCCTGACCTTCTGGCTTATGTTACCGTGATGTATCTATGCTTCCAGCCCTCAACTTCTGGCTTATGTTACTGTGATGTACCTATGCTTCCGGCCCTCACCTTCTAGCTTATGTTACCGTGTGTACCTCTGCTTCCTGCCCTCACCTTCTGGCTTATGTTACTGTGATGTACCTCTGCTTCCGGCCCTCACCTTCTGGCTTTTGTTACCGTGATGTACCTATGCTTCCTGCCCTGACCTTCTGGCTTATGTTACTGTGATGTACCTATGCTTCCTGCCCTGACCTTCTGGCTTATGTTACCGTGATGTATCTATGCTTCCAGCCCTCACCTTCTGGCTTATGTTACCGTGATGTACCTATGCTTCCTGCCCTAACCTTCTGGCTTATGTTACCGTGATGTATCTATGCTTCCAGCCCTCACCTTCTGGCTTATGTTACCGTGATGTACCTATGCTTCCTGCCCTAACCTTCTGGCTTATGTTACCGTGATGTACCTCTGCTTCCTAAACTCACCTTCTGGCTTATCTTACTGTGATGTACCTCTGCTTCCAGCCCTCACCTTCTGGCTTATGTTACTGTGATGTATCTATGCTTCCGGCCCTCACCTTCTGGCTTATGTTACTGTGATGTACCTCTGCTTCCTGCCCTCACCTTCTGGCTTATGTTACCGTGATGTACCTCTGCTTCCAGCCCTCACCTTCTGGCTTATGTTACCATGATGTACCTTAGCTTCCGGCCCTCACCTTCTAGCTTATGTTACTGTGATGTACCTATGCTTCCTGCCCTCACCTTCTGGCATGTGCTACTGTGATGTACCTCTGCTTCCAGCCCTCACCTTCTGGCTTATGTTACTGTGATGTATCTATGCTTCCGGCCCTCACCTTCTGGATTATGTTACTGTGATGTACCTATGCTGCCTGCCCTCACCTTTTGGCTTATGTTACCATGATGTACCTACGCTTCCGGGCTTCACCTTCTGGCATGTGTTACCGTGATGTACCTATGCTTCCTGCCCTCACCTTCTGCCTTATGTTACCGTGATGTACCTATGCTTCCTGCTCTCACCTTTTGGCTTATGTTACCGTGATGTACCTATGCTTCCTGCCCTCACCTTCTGGCATGTGTTACAGTGATGTACCTACGCTTCCTGCCCTCACCTTCTGGCATGTGCTACTGTGATGTACCTCTGCTTCCTGCCCTCACCTTCTGGCTTATGTTACCGTAAGGTACCTATGCTTCTGGCCTTCACCTTCTGGCTTATGTTACCGTGATGTACATATGCTTCCTGCCCTCACCTTCTGGCTTATGTTACTGTGATGTACCTATGCTTCCTGCTCTGACCTTCTGGCTTATGTTACCGTGATGTATCTATGCTTCCAGCCCTCACCTTCTGGCTTATGTTACTGTGATGTACCTCTGCTTCCTGCCCTCACCTTCTGGCTTATGTTACCGTGATGTACCTTTGCTTCCGGCCCTCACCTTCTGGCTTATGTTACTGTAATGTACCTATGCTTCCAGCCCTCACCTTCTGGCTTAAGTTACTGTGATGTACCTATGCTTCCTGCCCTGACCTGCTGGCTTATGTTACCGTGATGTATCTATGCTTCCAGCCCTCACCTTCTGGCTTATGTTACCGTAATGTACCTATGCTTCCAGCCCTGACCTTCTGGCTTATGTTACTGTGATGTAAATATGCTTCCGGCCCTCACCTTCTGGCTTAATTTACCGTGATGTACCTATGCTTCCTGCCCTGACCATCTTTCTTATGTTATTGTGATGTACCTATGCTTCCTGCCCTGACCTTCTGGCTTATGTAGCTGTGATGTACCTATGCTTCCTGCCCTGACCTTCTGGCTTATGTTACCGTGATGTACCTATGCTTCCGGCCCTCACCTTCTAGCTTATGTTACCGTGTGTACCTCTGCTTCCTGCCCTCACCTTCTGGCTTATGTTACTGTGATGTACCTCTGCTTCCGGCCCTCACCTTCTGGCTTTTGTTACCGTGATGTACCTATGCTTCCTGCCCTGACCTTCTGGCTTATGTTACTGTGATGTACCTATGCTTCCTGCCCTGACCTTCTGGCTTATGTAGCTGTGATGTACCTATGCTTCCAGCCCTCAACTTCTGGCTTATGTTACTGTGATGTACCTATGCTTCCGGCCCTCACCTTCTAGCTTATGTTACCGTGTGTACCTCTGCTTCCTGCCCTCACCTTCTGGCTTATGTTACTGTGATGTACCTCTGCTTCCGGCCCTCACCTTCTGGCTTTTGTTACCGTGATGTACCTATGCTTCCTGCCCTGACCTTCTGGCTTATGTTACTGTGATGTACCTATGCTTCCTGCCCTGACCTTCTGGCTTATGTTACCGTGATGTATCTATGCTTCCAGCCCTCACCTTCTGGCTTATGTTACCGTGATGTACCTATGCTTCCTGCCCTAACCTTCTGGCTTATGTTACCGTGATGTATCTATGCTTCCAGCCCTCACCTTCTGGCTTATGTTACCGTGATGTACCTATGCTTCCTGCCCTAACCTTCTGGCTTATGTTACCGTGATGTACCTCTGCTTCCTAAACTCACCTTCTGGCTTATCTTACTGTGATGTACCTCTGCTTCCAGCCCTCACCTTCTGGCTTATGTTACTGTGATGTATCTATGCTTCCGGCCCTCACCTTCTGGCTTATGTTACTGTGATGTACCTCTGCTTCCTGCCCTCACCTTCTGGCTTATGTTACCGTGATGTACCTCTGCTTCCAGCCCTCACCTTCTGGCTTATGTTACCATAATGTACCTATGCTTCCTGCCCTCACCATCTGGCATGTGCTACTGTGATGTACCTCTGGTTCCAGCCCTCACCTGGCTTATGTTACTGTGATGTATCTATGCTTCCGGCCCTCACCTTCTGGATTATGTTACTGTGATGTACCTATGCTGCCTGCCCTCACCTTTTGGCTTATGTTACCATGATGTACCTACGCTTCCGGCCTTCACCTTCTGGCATGTGTTACCGTGATGTACCTATGCTTCCTGCCCTCACCTTCTGCCTTATGTTACCGTGATGTACCTATGCTTCCTGCTCTCACCTTTTGGCTTATGTTACCGTGATGTACCTATGCTTCCTGCCCTCACCTTCTGGCATGTGTTACAGTGATGTACCTATGCTTCCTGCCCTCACCTTCTGGCATGTGCTACTGTGATGTACCTCTGCTTCCTGCCCACACCTTCTGGCTTATGTTACCGTAAGGTACCTATGCTTCTGGCCTTCACCTTCTGGCTTATGTTACCGTGATGTACATATGCTTCCTGCCCTCACCTTCTGGCTTATGTTACTGTGATGTACCTATGCTTCCTGCTCTGACCTTCTGGCTTATGTTACCGTGATGTATCTATGCTTCCAGCCCTCACCTTCTGGCTTATGTTACTGTGATGTACCTCTGCTTCCTGCCCTCACCTTCTGGCTTATGTTACCGTGATGTACCTTTGCTTCCGGCCCTCACCTTCTGGCTTATGTTACTGTGATGTACCTATGCTTCCAGCCCTCACCTTCTGGCTTAAGTTACTGTGATGTACCTATGCTTCCTGCCCTGACCTGCTGGCTTATGTTACCGTGATGTATCTATGCTTCCAGCCCTCACCTTCTGGCTTATGTTACCGTAATGTACCTATGCTTCCAGCCCTCACCTTCTGGCTTATGTTACTGTGATGTAAATATGCTTCTGGCCCTCACCATCTGGCTTATGTTACTGTGATGTAGCTATGCTTCCTGCCCTGACCTTCTGGCTTATGTTACCGTGATGTACCTCTGCTTCCTGCCCTGACCTTCTGGCTTATGTTACTGTGATGTAGCTATGCTTCCTGCCCTGACCTTCTGGCTTATGTTACCGTGATGTACCTATGATTCCTGCCCTGACCTTCTGGCTTATGTTACCGTGATGTATCTATGCTTCCAGCCCTCACCTTCTGGCTTATGTTACTGTGATGTACCTATGCTTCCTGCCCTGCCCTTCTGGCTTATGTTACCATGATGTACCTATGCTTCCTGCCCTAACCTTCTGGCTTATGTTACCGTGATGTATCTATGCTTCCAGCCCTCACCTTCTGGCTTTTGTTACCGTGATGTACCTATGCTTCCTGCCCTGACCATCTGGCTTATGTTACCGTGATGTACCTCTGCTTCCTGCCCTCACCTTCTGGCTTATGTTACTGTGATGTACCTCTGCTTCCAGCCCTCACCTTCTGGCTTATGTAACTGTGATGTATCTATGCTTCTGGCCCTCACCTTCTGGCTTATGTTACTGTGATGTACCTCTGCTTCCTGCCCTCACCTTCTGGCTTATGTTACCGTGATGTACCTCTGCTTCCAGCCCTCACCTTCTGGCTTATGTTACCATGATGTACCTTAGCTTCCGGCCCTCACCTTCTGGCTTATGTTACCGTGATGTACCTATGCTTCCGGCCCTCACCTTCTGGCTTATGTTACTGTGATGTACCTATGCTGCCTGCCCTCACCTTCTGGCATGTGTTACTGTGATGTACCTATGCTGCCTGCCCTCACCTTTTGGCTTATGTTACCGTTATGTACCTATGCTTCCTGCCCTCACCTTCTGGCATGTGTTACTGTGATGTACCTATGATTCCTGCCCTCACTTTCTGGCATGTGCTACTGTGATGTACCTCTGCTTCCTGCCCTCACCTTCTGGCTTATGTTACCGTAATGTACCTATGCTTCTGGCCCTCACCTTCTGGCTTATGTTACCGTGATGTACCTATGCTTCCTGCTCTGACCTTCTGGCTTATGTTACTGTGATGTACCTGTGCTTCCGGCCCTCACCTTCTAGCTTATGTTACTGTGATGTACCTATGCTTCCTGCTCTCACCTTCTGGCTTATGTTACCGTGATGTACCTATGCTTCCTGCCCTCACCTTCTTGCTTATGTTACTGTGATGTACCTATGCTTCCTGCTCTGACCTTCTGGCTTATGTTACCGTGATGTATCTATGCTTCCAGCCCTCACCTTCTGGCTTATGTTACTGTGATGTACCTCTGCTTCCTGCCCTCACCTTCTGGCTTATGTTACCGTGATGTACCTTTGCTTCGGCCCTCACCTTCTGGCTTATGTTACTGTGATGTACCTATGCTTCCAGCCCTCACCTTCTGGCTTATGTTACTGTGATGTACCTATGCTTCCTGCCCTGACCTTCTGGCTTATGTTACCGTGATGTACCTATGCTTCCTGCCCTGACCTTCTGGCTTATGTTACCGTGATGTATCTATGCTTCCAGCCCTCACCTTCTGGCTTATGTTACCGTAATGTACCTATGCTTCCTGCCCTGCCCTTCTGGCTTATGTTACCGTGATGTACCTATGCTTCCTGCCCTGACCTTCTGGCTTATGTTACTGTGATGTACCTCTGCTTCCTGCCCTCACCTTCTGGCTTATGTTACCGTGATGTACCTATGCTTCCGGCCCTCACCTTCTGGCTTATATTACTGCGATGTACCTGTGCTTCCGGCCCTCACCTTCTGGCTTATGTTACTGTGATGTACCTATGCTTCCTGCCCTGACCTTCTGGCTTATGTTACCGTGATGTACCTATGCTTCCTGCCCTGACCTTCTGGCTTATGTTACTGTTATGTACCTATGCTTCCTGCCCTGTCCTTCTGGCTTATGTTACCGTGATGTATCTATGCTTCCAGCCCTCACCTTCTGGCTTATGTTACTGTGATGTAAATATGCTTCCGGCCCTAAACATATGGCTTATGTTACCGTGATGTAGCTATGCTTCCTGCCCTCACCTTCTGGCTTATGTTACCGTGATGTACCTCTGCTTCCTGCCCTCACCTTCTGGCTTATGTTACCGTGATGTACCTATGCTTCCGGCCCTCACCTTCTGGCTTATATTACTGCGATGTACCTGTGCTTCCGGCCCTCAACTTCTGGCTTATGTTACTGTGATGTACCTATGCTTCCTGCCCTGACCTTCTGGCTTATGTTACCGTGATGTACCTATGCTTCCTGCCCTGACCTTCTGGCTTATGTTACTGTTATGTACCTATGCTTCCTGCCCTGTCCTTCTGGCTTATGTTACCGTGATGTATCTATGCTTCCAGCCCTCACCTTCTGGCTTATGTTACTGTGATGTAAATATGCTTCCGGCCCTAACCATCTGGCTTATGTTACCGTGATGTAGCTATGCTTCCTGCCCTCACCTTCTGGCTTATGTTACCGTGATGTACCTCTGCTTCCTGCCCTGCCCTTCTGGCTTATGTTACTGTGATGTACCTATGCTTCCTGCCCTGACCTTCTGTCTTATGTTACTGTGATGTACCTATGCTTCCTGCCCTGACCTTCTGGCTTATGTTACTGTGATGTACCTATGCTTCCTGCCCTGACCTTCTGGCTTATGTTACCGTGATGTATCTATGCTTCCTGCCCTGACCTTCTGGCTTATGTTACCGTGATGTATCTATGCTTCCAGCCCTCACCTTCTGGCTTATGTTACCGTGATGTACCTATGCTTCCTGCCCTGCCCTTCTGGCTTATGTTACCGTGATGTACCTATGCTTCCTGCCCTAACCTTCTGGTTTATGTTACCGTGATGTACCTCTGCTTCCTGCCCTCACCTTCTGGCTTATGTTACCGTGATATACCTATGCTTCCTGCCCTGACCTTCTGGCTTATGTTACCATGATGTACCTCTGCTTCCAGCCCTCACCTTCTGGCTTATGTTACTGTGATGTATCTATGCTTCCGGCCCTCACCTTCTGGCTTATGTTACTGTGATGTACCTCTGCTTCCTGCCCTCACCTTATGGCTTATGTTACCATGATGTACCTCTGCTTCCAGCCCTCACCTTCTGGCTTATGTTACCATGATGTACCTTAGCTTCCGGCCCTCACCTTCTGGGTTATGTTACCATGATGTACCTGTGCTTCCAGCCCTCACCTTCTGGCTTATGTTACTGTGATGTACCTCTGCTTCCTGCCCTCACCTTCTGCCTTATGTTACTGTGATGTACCTATGCTTCCTGCTCTCACCTTTTGGCTTATGTTACCATGATGTACCTGTACTTGCTGCCCTCACCTTCTGGCTTATGTTACTGTGATGTACCTATGCTTCCTGCCCTCACCTTCTGGCATGTGTTACTGTGATGTACCTATGCTTCCTGCCCTCACCTTCTGGCATGTGCTACTGTGATGTACCTCTGCTTCCTGCCCTCACCTTCTGGCTTATGTTACCGTAAGGTACCTATGCTTCTGGCCCTCACCTTCTGGCTTATGTTACCGTGATGTACCTATGCTTCCTGCCCTGACCTTCTGGCTTATGTTACAGTGATGTATCTATGCTTCCAGCCCTCACCTTCTGGCTTATGTTACTGTGATGTACCACTGCTTCCTGCCCTCACCTTCTGGCTTATGTTACCGTGATGTACCTTTGCTTCCGGCCCTCATCTTCTGGCTTATGTTACTGTGATGTACCTATGCTTCCAGCCCTCACCTTCTGGCTTATGTTACTGTTATGTACCTATGCTTCTGGCCCTCACCTTCTGGCTTATGTTACGGTAATATATCTATGCTTCTGGCCCTCACCTTCTGGCTTATGTTACCGTGATGTACCTATGCTTCCTGCCCTGACCTTCTGGCTTATGTTACCGTGATGTATCTATGCTTTCAGCCCTCCCCTTCTGGCTTATGTTACCATGATGTACCTATGCTTCCGGCCCTCACCTTCTGGCTTATGTTACCGTGATGTATCTATGCTTCCGGCCCTCACCTTCTGGCTTATGTTACCGTGATGTACCTATGCTTCCGGCCCTCACCTTTTGGCTTATGTTACCGTGATGTACCTATGCTTCCTGCCCTCACCTTCTGGCTTATGTTACCATGATGTACTTATGCTTCCGGCCCTTACCTTCTGGCTTATGTTACTGTGATGTACCTATGCTTCCTGCCCTGACCTTCTTTCTTATGTTACTGTGATGTACCTATGCTTCCTGCCCTGACCTTCTGGCTTATGTTGCTGTGATGTACCTATGCTTCTTGCCCTGACCTTCTGGCTTATGTTACCGTGATGTATCTATGCTTCCAGCCCTCACCTTCTGGCTTATGTTACTGTGTTGTACCTATGCTGCCTGCCCTCACTTTCTGGCATGTGTTTCTGTGATATACCTATGCTGCCTGCCCTCACCTTCTGGCTTATGTTACCATGATGTACCTATGCTTCCGGCCCTCACCTTCTGGCTTATGTTACCATGATATACATATGCTTCCGGCCCTCACCTTCTGGCATGTGTTACCGTGATGTACCTACGCTTCCGGTCCTCACCTTCTGGCTTATATTACCGTGATGTACCTATGCTTCCTGCCCTCACCTTTTGGATTATGTTACCGTGATGTACCTGTGCTTCCTACCCTCACCTTTTGGCTTATGTTACCGTGATGTACCTATGCTTCTGGCCCTCACCTTCTGGCTTATGTTACTGTGATGTACCTGTGCTTCCTGCCCTGACCTTCTGGCTTATGTTACTGTGATGTACCTATGCTTCCTGCCCTGACCTTCTGGCTTATGTTACCGTGATGTACCTATGCTTCCTGCCCTGCCCTTCTGGCTTATGTTACCATGATGTA
Source organism: Bombina bombina (assembly GCF_027579735.1). Classification (NCBI taxonomy): domain Eukaryota; kingdom Metazoa; phylum Chordata; class Amphibia; order Anura; family Bombinatoridae; genus Bombina; species Bombina bombina. Next base: position 846,493,008 of record NC_069503.1, read on the forward strand.
CCTGTGCTTCTGGCCCTCACCTTCTGGCTTATGTTACCGTAATGTACCTATGCTTCCTGCCCTGCCCTTCTGGCTTATGTTACCGTGATGTACCTGTGCTTCCGGCCCTCACCTTCTAGCTTATGTTACCGTGATGTATCTATGCTTCCTGCCCTGCCCTTCTGGCTTATCTTACTGTGATGTACCTGTGCTTCCGGCCCTCACCTTCTGGCTTATGTTACTGTGATGTTCCTATGCTGCCTGCCCTCACCTTCTGGCTTATGTTACCATGATATACCTATGCTTCCAGCCCCCACATTCTAGCATGTGTTACCGTGATGTACCTATGCTTCCGGCCCTCACCTTCTGGCTTATGTTACCGTGATGTACCTATGCTTCCTGCCCTGACCTTCTTTCTTATGTTACTGTGATGTACCTATGCTTCCTGCCCTGACCTTCTGGCTTATGTTACCGTGATGTACCTGTGCTTCCGGCCCTCACCTTCTAGCTTATGTTACCGTGATGTACCTGTGCTTCCGGCTCTCACCTTCTGGCTTATGTTATAGTGATGTACCTATGCTGCCTGCCCTCACCTTCTGGCTTATGTTACCATGATATACCTATGCTTCCAGCCCCCACCTTCTAGCATGTGTTACCGTGATGTACCTATGCTTCCTGCCCTCACCTTCTGGCTTATGTTACCGTGATGTACCTATGCTTCCTGCCCTGACCTTCTTTCTTATGTTACTGTGATGTACCTATGCTTCCTGCCCTGACCTTCTGGCTTATGTTGCTGTGATGTACCTATGCTTCCTGCCCTGATCTTCTGGCTTATGTTACCGTGATGTATCTATGCTTCCAGCCCTCACCTTCTGGCTTATGTTACTGTGTTGTACCTATGCTGCCTGCCCTCACTTTCTGGCATGTGTTTCTGTGATATACCTATGCTGCCTGCCCTCACCTTCTGGCTTATGTTACCATGATGTACCTATGCTTCCGGCCCTCACCTTCTGGCTTATGTTACCATGATATACATATGCTTCCGGCTCTCACCTTCTGGCATGTGTTACCGTGATGTACCTATGCTTCCGGTCCTCACCTTCTGGCTTATGTTACCGTGATGTACCTATGCTTCCTGCCCTCACCTTTTGGATTATGTTACCGTGATGTACCTGTGCTTCCTACCCTCACCTTTTGGCTTATGTTACCGTGATGTACCTATGCTTCCGGCCCTCACCTTCTGGCTTATGTTACCGTGATGTACCTATGCTTCCTGCCCTGACCTTCTGGCTTATGTTACCGTGATGTACCTATGCTTCCTGCCCTGACCTTCTGGCTTATGTTACCGTGATGTACCTATGCTTCCTGCCCTGCCCTTCTGGCTTATGTTACCGTGATGTACCTGTGCTTCCGGCCCTCACCTTCTGGCTTATGTTACTGTAATGTACCTATGCTTCCTGCCCTGCCCTTCTGGCTTATGTTACTGTGATGTACCCGTGCTTCCGGCCCTCACCTTCTGGTTATGTTACCGTGATGTACCTGTGCTTCCGGCCCTCACCTTCTGGCTTATGTTACTGTGATGTACCTATGCTGCCTGCCCTCACCTTCTGGCTTATGTTACCATGATATACCTATGCTTCCGGCCCTCACCTTCTATCATGTGTTACCGTGATGTACCTATGCTTCCGGCCCTCACCTTCTGGCTTATGTTACCGTGATGTACCTGTGCTTCCGGCCCTCACCTTCTGGCTTATGTTACCGTAATGTACCTATGCTTCCTGCCCTGCCCTTCTGGCTTATGTTACCGTGATGTACCTATGCTTCCGGCCCTCACCTTCTAGCTTATGTTACCGTGATGTACCTGTGCTTCCGGCCCTCACCTTCTGGCTTATGTTACTGTGATGTACCTATGCTGCCTGCCCTCACCTTCTGGCTTATGTTACCATGATATACCTATGCTTCCAGCCCCCACCTTCTAGCATGTGTTACCGTGATGTACCTATGCTTCCGGCCCTCACCTTCTGGCTTATGTTACCGTGATGTACCTATGCTTCCTGCCCTGACCTTCTTTCTTATGTTACTGTGATGTACCTATGCTTCCTGCCCTGACCTTCTGGCTTATGTTGCTGTGATGTACCTATGCTTACTGCCCTGACCTTCTGGCTTATGTTGCTGTGATGTACCTATGCTTACTGCCCTGACCTTCTGGCTTATGTTACCGTGATGTATCTATGCTTCCAGCCCTCACCTTCTTTCTTATGTTACTGTGTTGTACCTTTGCTGCCTGCCCTCACTTTCTGGCATGTGTTTCTGTGATATACCTATGCTGCCTGCCCTCACCTTCTGGCTTATGTTACCATGATGTACCTATGCTTCTGGCCCTCACCTTCTGGCTTATGTTACCATGATATACATATGCTTCCGGCCCTCACCTTCTGGCATGTGTTACCGTGATGTACCTATGCTTCCGGTCCTCACCTTCTGGCTTATGTTACCGTGATGTACCTATGCTTCCTGCCCTCACCTTTTGGATTATGTTACTGTGATGTACCTGTGCTTCCTACCCTCACCTTTTGGCTTATTTTACCGTGATGTACCTATGCTTCCGGCCCTTACCTTCTGGCTTATGTTACCGTGATGTACCTATGCTTCCTGTCCTGACCTTCTGGCTTATGTTACTGTGATGTACCTATGCTTCCTGCCCTGACCTTCTGCCTTATGTTACCGTGATGTACCCATGCTTCCTGCCCTGCCCTTCTGGCTTATGTTACCGTGATGTACCTGTGCTTCCGGCCCTCACCTTCTGGCTTATGTTACCGTAATGTACCTATGCTTCCTGCCCTGCCCTTCTGGCTTATGTTACTGTGATGCACGGGTTGATTGACACCCCCTGCTAGCAGCTGATTGCCCGCAAATCTGCAGGGGGCGGCATTGCACCAGCAGTTCACAAAAACTGCTGGTGCAATGATAAATGGCGAGAGTGTATGCTGTCGGCATTTATCGATGTGCAGCGAACATGATACGCAATATCGGGTCATGTCTGCTCGCACAATCATAAATATGCCCCATTGTCGACTTCTTTTACACACTTACTATAAATTTTAAGAGGTATGTATGCCCTAAGTAAAGTTTTACTATGCATTTCCCACAGGTCAGCAATCAAAGTAGCCTTCCTGACCTTATCAATGCTCTTTAAGATTTGTATGCAACTCAGTTTCTGGTCTTGATATGAACAAAATAATATTGTCTGCATATACTGCTAGGTGTATCTTGGTGGGGCCTATTTTTATTTCCATTGTCTCTATTCAAAACCTCCAAGCCAGCAGCTCTAACTATGGGCAAGTCAATGAGAAAAGGGGACAATGGACAACCTTGTCTCCTGTCTCAGTGTAAGGGGAATCGCAGGGAAAGAGTCCCATTCACCAATACAGTAGCCTGTGCAGACGTATATATGCGAGACAGAGCCCCTGAAACCAAATTTGTTTAATGTTTGAAACATATGTTCCCACAAAAACCTTGTCACAGGCTTTCTCCGCGTCTATCGCCAGCATACACGCTGGGGATTTTAATTGTTGTAGATTCTCTTCAGTAAGTTGGGGTAAATTAACTCCCTCCCAGAACTGTGTTTTTTATCACTATCCACTTGTTTAGAGCTATATCCTTATAATAATTACAGAACGCTTGTTGTTGTTGCTTTTAATATGTATATTATAGCTCTTTGCACCTTAGTGCACAACTTGTAATCTAGCCCTTTATGAGCATTCAATACAGAAATGAGGGCAATTCCAAAGGGTTTACAAACGTTTTCTTTCACTGTTTCTACACACATATACATATATATTTTTCAATTGAAAAGCATAGTTTTACTCTTAGTGAAGAACTCCACTATTTGACCTTTGGCTTAGGGCACCTTTATGGTTAGAGTGTTTAGGCTTTGCACATTTGGCTTAGCGCTTAATGATTTTAAATGAGTGCTTAATAAGTTTTTAAGTGTGCCCCCATAGAAGTCTATGTGAGGGATTTAGAGTGCCCATGCTATCCAACATCCAGATGTTAACATGCCCTAGGCTTTCGCTCAAGCGCTAACATTTTACTTTGAATTTAATATAAGCGCTATTGATTTAATATGAACTGTGTTGGCGCACAGTAGTGCTAATATTTTTGCTCTCCACTTTTAATCTAGGCCAATATGCATTATGCCTTAAGCAAATACACTGAGGTGTATTTATTATAAAATAATGTTCTAGGTATTTAACATTTTCTTTTGTTTAACATTTACCTTCATATCCTCAAAGGTATTTATGTACCATACCTTTCTCACCATATTTTTTTTTTAATGGACTTGAGTAAGAGAAAAGGGGAATCATATTCTCATGCTTGTATTGTTCTATCTATTTAATATTTTTAAAGACATTGCCATTGTTGCATTTCATTATTGATCATATCTTTAATTGTATAGTTTGTCTGTCTGTTTACATTTTTTCTTATTCTACTAACCCCGTTATGTCACTAACCCCATATATTAATTAACCTTTATATTAAAATTAAATACTGTACACTCACATTAATATAAAATAAAAAAACTGATAAGAAAGGGAACAATTTTTTTTATTTTTCATAAATTTTATTTTTTCTTCCTACAGAATGCAACTGTGATATGTTTGGCTCCACTGGCCCAGCATGTAATTCTCAAGGGCAGTGTCGCTGTCGTGAAAACTATGGTGGGCTAACTTGTAATGAATGTGCCTCTGGATTTTATAGTTTCCCCAACTGCTTACGTGAGTATCACCCTGTATTGATAGTAAATCGATGAATATAGCTGGAGAGCCAAAGGGCATAATGAAAGATTCCTTTCTACTGATAACCCTATATGCTATGGAGTGGTTACCTCCAGGGCCACCATCAGGGGGTGAATAGGGTGACCCCTGTCAGGGGCCCAGTGGGCCAGGGGGCCCCATGAGGCAAGCACAACTATTATTTTTTTTAAAATGTTTTCTCAGCCACCAGAAGGTGCTACAGCAGAGTGCTATTGAGCATGGGAAATTTGATTACAAGGAGTAAAGCATTAGCATTTGAGAGGATTTCTGAGTGTGCACTAAATCACTATGCACAATGTGAGACAGACTTGGCACTTCAGTTTGTATAGAGAATGCAGCAGCACCACTTCTCATATAAAAAGTTCCTTTATTAAACACATAGTAGGAGCAGGTAAAATAGAACGACGTTTCGGGTGGTTATCCCTTAGTCATGTGAACATGACTAAGGGATAACCACCCGAAACGTCGTTCTATTTTACCTGCTCCTACTATGTGTTTAATAAAGGAACTTTTTATATGAGAAGTGGTGCTGCTGCATTCTTTGAAGATTTTGGATACTGTTTGGATCCTTGCAGTGATCCTATGCTGGCTTGCACACACCTTGGGTCTGAGTGCTGGATTTCAATTACATTGTTTACTTCAGTTTGTATAGTGATTGCCAGAGTCAGGTGGCAGATCACTTTCATTTGCAGAGTAGGTAGTACTTACTTAGTAAATGTTTATTTATTTGTGCAATTTCAGATTTTAAGTTAAGTGTGATAGTTGTGTGGTGGGGCCAGGGGTCCATAAAAAAACTTTTTTTCTTTAGCAATATGCAGCAGTGTATTTATGATTATTTGACAATGTTGTAGAAATTCTATATTTAAAACCATGCAGAAATGTTTCCTCCTGAATACACAAATGATAGGTGCCCGTTTGGCAAATGTTTTATATATATATATATATATATATATATATATATATATATATATATATATATATATATATATATATATATATATATATATATATATATATAAAAATGCTATACTCTCAGGCTAAGATTGCTCAGTGTTTGAAATGAGATAGGTTAACTTAACATTGTTCAGTTTACACTACAGCTGACTTAATTTTGAAATACATACAAACAAGTCTAAATCCTGCATTTAAGCAGATTTAATTGTATGAGACCTAGTGCCACAGCTTATGGTTCCACCAAGACTATATAGAGTACAGCATTTGTTCACCAGATTTAAAGTGGTGCTCTTGGGGAAAATGGGGGGGACCCCAAACATATGTCAACCTTTCAAAAGTACTTTTCTTCATCTACCCATTCTGACAGATCAATAATGTGAAATTTTGAATTCACAGAAGTATTTTTGTTTGCACATTTACAAATATGATTATTTAAAAAGTGATCTATTAATTTCTGCTATTTTTTTTATCATGCATGTCACACACTGTTGATTTAGGGGATGGCAATGTGCAGAAATTGTACCTCCTGTGAGTGTTTCTGTGGGTGTCTGTGTTTATGTCTTTGTGCTTTTGTTGGTGTCTCTATAAGTGTGTATGTATTTTTTTTATCTGTGGATCTCTCTGTGAGGGTTTGTGTGTCTGTATTTGTGCATTTTCTGTGGATGTCTCTGTGAGGGTGTGTATGTATGTCTTTGTGTGTTTTCTGTGGGTGTCTCTCTGTGTGTATGTGTATGTCTGGGTGTTTTCTGTGGGTGTCTGTGAGTGTGTATGTCTTTGTGTGTTTTCTGAGGCTGTCTCTGTGGGTGTTTCCTTGGGTGTATGTGCAAGTTTGTGTTTGAGTTTGTGTGTGTGTGTGTGTCCATTGTCTGTTCCTTTTTAGGACATTTTGACCTGAGATTGAGATTGTTTGTGTGTTTCTTTGCGTGTCTGCTAGAGTGTCTATATTTTAATACTTATGTGTGAGTGTGTGATTCAGTGTATAAGTGTGTCTGTGTGTTTCTGTGTTTCTGTGTTACTACCTTTACAACATTTCCAAGTTTGACTACACTTAATAATAAAGTGCACAAATGCTTTAGTCACTTGAATAAAAATTGCACAAGTCAAGGGGGGGGGGCCTGATCAATGGTTAATTAAGGGCCCCCAAAATTTCTAGTGGCGGCCCTGGTTACCTCTACGGACAAGTGCTGGTGCATGTAATCATTTCTTTATTTTCTTCTAATGTGAGAACATCAGAATCACAACAAGTTTCTGCATATTTGCTTATGACCAATACATTCTTTTTGCTAGATATTGTAGTAGATTCATTTCAGAAGTAATTAAAAATGAATGATGTTTGTGGGACTTCCTGTGGGAGGAGCGTGTAACAGGTGCAGCAGGTGTACACGCTTGTACTCTGTGAGAGAGAGCTGGTTTCAACTTACCCCGCCACAAGATTCTCCTATTGTCGGGAGCAAGCAGCCCGCTTTGGGAGCGCAAGTCATCTGCGTCGGAAGTCCCCCGTAACCGAGACTTGGCCGCCTGGTATCGGCCACCAGTACACACAGCGGACCTTTAACTGCAGTAGCAGTAACTGAAAGAAGACACAGCGGAGGTTTGAGCGCCTTCAAAAGCCCCTGTAAGCCGTTGCACTGACTGCATTAAGGACAGAATACAGTTCTCCACTCTGGGCAGCGCACGGCAGTCGATCAGCTGTTTCACCCGGAAACAGACGGGAGGTGTCCTACCTGAGGCCGGGTAAGCGGTGAGACAGAGGGGAAGTCGGAACACTTGGAAGCAGGACGGCAGACGCGCAGCAGGACACGCAAGTACAGCCTGTATAGGCGCTGGAGCATAATGCTTAGGTCTGTGTGCCTGTATGGAAAGTAGATCCTCTCTTTTCTCTTCAGAATTAATAGCGCTGTGTGGAATGGGGGCAGAAGATCTGTGAGTTTGAAGTATAATAGATGGACATTTCAGGAATACCTGAATGGTGGGGTAGCAGGGAAACCCTGAGTATCTGTGGAATTTGGACAGTTAAGAGTCTCTTTTGAAAGAACTTGGTCACATAGAGGATACTAGAGGAGGATACCGTTTTTGTGGCAATAATACAAAAGGAGAGGAGGTCAGCTCTCCTTTTTTGTGTAATATCAGTACGGAGGAGACCAAGTTTATAAAAGACGGTAATAAGAGGTGAACTGGTATGGCCTGTTAAATTCTTCCCTCTATAGACATTGATACCTACTCCGGAAGTTTCTGAAGGAGAGAACAGTGCTTTGTTTAAAGCTTAGAATTTTAAGAAAGGAAAAGAAAGGTAGGGAAGGGAATAAAAGGGAAAAAGGGATAAAGAAGGCCTATATGTGTACTTAGGGCCTGAAGATAAAAGTGACTTTTTGAGTACCAACAGCCCTAATTGTATCAGTGGACTGTAATGATTGCAAATGAACATTGTTGCATGTAACAAGTTGTAACATTTATTGCTTTTTTTTCTGCGCTGTTTTCTTCAGGCATATCATAATTGTTTCTGATGAGATTACTATTTATTATAGGTACTGTGGGGGGTTAAAGAATTGATCTGACAAACTGAATTTGCTGTGCAGATTTCCTGGGGTAAGCCTAGATAAAAGGATAAAAGATAGATAAAGGGTATACAATATCGGCAGAATAGGTTTTTCTAAGTACTGGTACAGCTTCAAAGGTCAAAGGGAAGAAGCAGGAACTATCCGGATAGAAGAGAGGGTATTTTCTGATCAGGCTTGTTGATGCTGCTGTTTAAACAAAGGATTAGAAGAAAGAGTATGCATAAGACTGGGAGGCTAGTAAGACCATCAAGTCTAAAGTGTTTATAAAGGGGCATAGGGGAGAGAGGAAAATCAAGTTGAACTATAAGCTGAGATAGGGAACTTGGGGAGACCGCACGCTATATATATATATTGATATTTTATATATTTTGTTATTTTTTATTAATTCACCTACATAACACAAATTTTTTGGCTTTAGAAGCCTCACCAAAGATTTCTGAATGGACACCACTTCACTTGTATAGTGCGTTTATATGGGCTATATAGTTACATCTTGCAGTATTACTAGGAAGTGGTGTTCCTGAACCACTCTGGTTTTAAGAGAGTGGCTTATTTCACTTTTTTTTGTATAAATAAAGGGAAAGGAAAGGAAAAATTAATGATGTTTGCTGAATAAACTATTAGTTGCAAAGTAGACTATGGTGTTTATTTATGATAGTGCGGACGGACATGATACGATGTAGCATATCATGTCCGCCGCACATTGATCACTTCCATTTGCAGAGTAGTGTCAGGATTCCTAGGTCAACCTATGAATCAACAGAGATGGTAACAGAACTGTAGTATAAAAATATAGGAAGAATAGAAAAATGTTGATTTGTTTGCTGGAAATACTCTCTCAAGATCAATCTATAACATCTGAGTGAGAACTTGTAGCAATTTATGTTCTTAAAGGAGAGAAGACACACTTATAGGAAAGTGCAAAAGTTTCTCCCCAATTAAGAGGTTAAGAAAAATATTGATATATATATCACAAGGATAGAGGCTATGCAAAAGTTGGTAATTAAGCCTGAGGTAAAAGTGGAAAATCACCATCAACATCTAGAGATCAAGAGGTTAAATACGTCACAGTTTAGGCTTTCACACTAGAAGGCACACTTATGTTCCGGCAGCAGCAACTTAGATACAGCTTGAATTTAACTATTTATATATGATACAACTTGAATATTAAACTGATATACATGATCAGGTGGGTGTTACAGAGATTCTCTGCTTGATAATTACCGTAACTGTTAGATCTCTGACAACTGTTCCAGTGGTTGTTACACTGACACTATTATATAATTAGGTAGACCAGTGTGTAAATTCTGCTATGTAGTCCTCCATGGGACGTTTCCCATGTTTGAGAGCTCGCATAGCTGACTCAGCTGTATGCTGTTTGTTGGGGTCCTCGTAGAGGACTGCCATAGCAGAAAAAAATGCATCAATGGAATTTATGATGGGGTCATTTGATTCAAAATAGGTATCAACCCACGCTCTTGGCTCTCCTCTGAGATATGAGATAGTGGTTAATACCTTTTGTTTTTCTGTACAATATGTCTTAGGTTTTAGTGAATACATTAAGAGGCATAGAGGCTTTAGGATAGCATTAACTGCTTCTTTAACAAAGCTGCGTAAGGTGTTATTCTCTGATTGCAACTCTCTAAGGCCCTGAGTCAAATGATCTATTTGCTGAGCTAAATTATTGACGTGATTGAACAACTCTGCTTGATCCATCTTTCAGGCTTGGTAATATGTCAGGATTCCTAGGTCAACCTATGAATCAACAGAGATGGTAACAGAACTGTAGTATAAAAATATAGGAAGAATAGAAAAATGTTGATTTGTTTGCTGGAAATATTTTCTCAAGATCAATCTATAACATCTGAGTGAGAACTTGTAGCAATTTATGTTCTTAAAGGAGAGAAGACACACTTATAGGAAAGTGCAAAAGTTTCTCCCCCATAAGAGGTTAAGAGAAATATTGATATATTTCTTCTGTTATGTGTGATCAGTCCACGGGTCATCATTACTTCTGGGATATAACTCCTCCCCAACAGGAAATGCAAGAGGATTCACCCAGCAGAGCTGCATATAGCTCCTCCCCTCTACGTCAGTCCCAGTCATTCTCTTGCACCCAACGACTAGATAGGATGTGTGAGAGGACTATGGTGATTATACTTAGTTTTTATGACTTCAATCAAAAGTTTGTTATTTTACAATAGCACCGGAGCGTGTTATTACTTCTCTGGCAGAGTTTGAGGAAGAATCTACCAGAGTTTTTTACTATGATTTTAACCGGAGTAGTTAAGATCATATTGCTGTTCTCGGCCATCTGAGGGAGGTAAAAGCTTCAGATCAGGGGACAGCGGGCAGATGAATCTGCATTGAGGTATGTAGCAGTTTTTATTTTCTGAATGGAATTGATGAGAAAATCCTGCCATACCGTTATAATGTCATGTATGTATACACTTCAGTATTCTGGGGATGGTATTTCACCGGAACTACTCTGTTAAAAGTCACTAATCCTTTTAATAAGTATTTATCATGTTAAACGTTTTTGCTGGAATGTAGAATCGTTTACATTTCTGAGGTACTGAGTGAATAAATATTTGGGCATTATTTTCCACTTGGCAGTTGTTTGGTTTTAATTATGACAGTTTCGTTTCTCTTCACTGCTGTGTGTCAGAGGGAGGGGCCGTTTTTGGCGCTCTTTGCTACGCATCAAAAAATTCCAGTCAGTTACTCTTATATTTCCTGCATGATCCGGTTCATCTCTGACAGATCTCAGGGGTCTTCAAACTTCTTTAGAGGGAGGTAGATTCTCTCAGCAGAGCTGTGAGAATTTTATATTGACTGTGAATAAAAACGTTGCTCTGTAATTTTTATGTCAAATTTAATTATTGTTATTTTTCTAATGGGAACAAACCTTTGCTAAAAGTTGTGTTGTTTTAAAGTTTGATGCTATAACTGTTTTTCAGTTCATTATTTCAACTGTCATTTAATCATTTAATCGTTTAGTACCTCTTTGAGGCACAGTACGTTTTTGCTAAAAAAGATTATAACCAAGTTGCAAGTTTATTGCTAGTGTGTTAAACATGTCTGACTCAGAGGAAGATATCTGTGTCATTTGTTCCAATGCCAAGGTGGAGCCCAATAGAAATTTATGTACTAACTGTATTGATGCTACTTTAAATAAAAGTCAATCTGTACAATTTGAACAAATTTCACCAAACAGCGAGGGGAGAGTTATGCCGACTAACTCGCCTCACGCGGCAGTACCTGCATCTCCCGCCCGGGAGGTGCGTGATATTATGGCGCCTAGTACATCTGGGCGGCCATTACAGATAACATTACAAGATATGGCTACTGTTATGACTGAAGTTTTGTCTAAATTACCAGAACTAAGAGGCAAGCGTGATCACTCTGGGGTGAGAACAGAGTGCGCTGACAATACTAGGGCCATGTCTGATACTGCGTCACAGCTTGCAGAGCATGAGGACGGAGAGCTTCATTCTGTAGGTGACGGTTCTGATCCAAACAGATTGGATTCAGATATTTCAAATTTTAAATTTAAATTGGAGAACCTCCGTGTATTACTAGGGGAGGTCTTAGCAGCTCTCAATGATTGTAACACCGTTGCAATACCAGAGAAACTGTGTAGGTTGGATAAATACTTTGCGGTACCGGCGAGTACTGACGTGTTTCCTATACCTAAGAGACTAACTGAAATTGTTACTAAGGAGTGGGATAGACCCGGTGTGCCGTTCTCACCCCCTCCAATATTTAGAAAGATGTTTCCAATAGACACCACCACTCGGGACTTATGGCAAACGGTCCCTAAGGTGGAGGGAGCAGTTTCTACTTTAGCTAAGCGTACCACTATCCCGGTGGAGGATAGCTGTGCTTTTTCAGATCCAATGGATAAAAAATTAGAGGGTTACCTTAAGAAAATGTTTGTTCAACAAGGTTTTATATTGCAACCCCTTGCATGTATCGCGCCGATTACGGCTGCGGCAGCATTTTGGATTGAGTCTCTGGAAGAGAACCTTAGTTCATCTACGCTAGACGACATTACGGACAGGCTTAGAGTCCTTAAACTAGCTAATTCATTCATTTCGGAGGCCGTAGTACATTTAACCAAACTTACGGCTAAGAACTCAGGATTCGCCATACAGGCACGTAGGGCGCTGTGGCTAAAATCCTGGTCAGCTGATGTTACTTCTAAGTCCAAATTACTTAATATACCTTTCAAGGGGCAGTCTTTATTTGGGCCCGGTTTGAAAGAAATTATCGCTGACATTACAGGAGGTAAGGGCCACGCCCTACCTCAAGACAAAGCCAAAGCTAAGGCTAGACAGTCTAATTTTCGTCCCTTTCGGAATTTCAAAACAGGAGCAGCATCAACCTCCACTGCACCAAAACAGGAGGGAGCTGTTGCTCGTTACAGGCAAGGCTGGAAGCCTAACCAGTCCTGGAACAAGAGCAAGCAGGCCAGGAAACCTGCTGCTGCCCCAAAGACAGCATGAACCGAGAGCCCCCGATCCGGGACCGGATCTAGTGGGGGGCAGACTTTCTCTCTTCGCCCAGGCCTGGGCAAGAGATGTTCAGGATCCCTGGGCGCTAGAGATCATATCTCAGGGATACCTTCTAGACTTCAAATTATCTCCCCCAAGAGGGAGATTTCATCTGTCAAGGTTGTCAACAAACCAGATAAAGAAAGAAGCGTTTCTACGCTGTGTACAAGATCTGTTATTAATGGGAGTGATCCATCCGGTTCCGCGGTCGGAACAAGGACAAGGGTTCTACTCAAACCTGTTTGTGGTTCCCAAAAAAGAGGGAACTTTCAGGCCAATCTTAGATTTAAAGATTCTAAACAAATTCCTAAGAGTTCCATCGTTCAAAATGGAAACTATTCGGACAATCTTACCCATGATCCAAAAGGGTCAGTACATGACCACAGTGGATTTAAAAGATGCTTACCTTCACATACCGATTCACAAAGATCATCACCGGTATCTAAGGTTTGCCTTCTTAGACAGGCACTACCAGTTTGTAGCTCTTCCATTCGGATTGGCTACGGCTCCAAGAATCTTCACAAAGGTTCTGGGTGCCCTTCTGGCGGTACTAAGACCGCGAGGGATTTCGGTAGCTCCGTACCTAGACGACATTCTAATACAAGCTTCAAGCTTTCAAACTGCCAAGTCTCATACAGAGTTAGTTCTGGCATTTCTAAGGTCGCATGGATGGAAAGTGAACGAAAAGAAGAGTTCTCTTTTTCCTCTCACAAGAGTTCCATTCTTGGGGACTCTTATAGATTCTGTAGAAATGAAGATTTACCTGACAGAAGACAGGTTAACAAAGCTTCAAAATGCATGCCGTGTCCTTCATTCCATTCAACACCCGTCAGTAGCTCAATGCATGGAGGTGATCGGCTTAATGGTAGCGGCAATGGACATAGTACCTTTTGCACGCCTACACCTCAGACCGCTGCAATTGTGCATGCTAAGTCAGTGGAATGGGGATTACTCAGATTTGTCCCCTACTCTGAATCTGAATCAAGAGACCAGAAATTCTCTTCTATGGTGGCTTTATCGGCCACACCTGTCCAGGGGGATGCCATTCAGCAGGCCAGACTGGACAATTGTAACAACAGACGCCAGCCTACTAGGTTGGGGCGCTGTCTGGAATTCTCTGAAGGCTCAGGGACTATGGAATCAGGAGGAGAGTCTCCTTCCAATAAACATTCTGGAATTGAGAGCAGTTCTCAATGCCCTTCTGGCTTGGCCCCAATTAACAACTCGGGGGTTCATCAGGTTTCAGTCGGACAACATCACGACTGTAGCTTACATCAACCATCAGGGAGGGACAAGAAGCTCCCTAGCAATGATGGAAGTATCAAAGATAATTCGCTGGGCAGAGTCTCACTCTTGCCACCTGTCAGCAATCCACATCCCGGGAGTGGAGAACTGGGAGGCGGATTTCTTGAGTCGCCAAACTTTTCATCCGGGGGAGTGGGAACTTCATCCGGAGGTCTTTGCCCAAATACTTCGACGTTGGGGCAAACCAGAGATAGATCTCATGGCGTCTCGCCAGAACGCCAAACTTCCTCTCTACGGGTCCAGATCCAGGGATCCGGGAGCGGTTCTGATAGATGCTTTGACAGCACCTTGGAACTTCGGGATGGCTTATGTGTTTCCACCCTTCCCGCTGCTTCCTCGATTGATTGCCAAAATCAAACAGGAGAGAGCATCAGTGATTCTAATAGCGCCTGCATGGCCACGCAGGACTTGGTATGCAGATCTAGTGGACATGTCATCCTGTCCGCCTTGGTCTCTACCTCTAAGACAGGACCTTCTGATACAGGGTCCATTCAAACATCAAAATCTAACTTCTCTGAAGCTGACTGCTTGGAAATTGAACGCTTGATTTTATCAAAACGTGGTTTTTCTGAGTCGGTTATTGATACCCTGATACAGGCTAGGAAGCCTGTTACCAGAAGGATTTACCATAAAATATGGCGTAAATACCTATACTGGTGCGAATCCAAAGGTTACTCCTGGAGTAAGGTTAGGATCGCTAGGATATTGTCCTTTCTACAAGAAGGTTTAGAGAAGGGTCTATCAGCTAGTTCATTAAAGGGACAGATTTCAGCTCTGTCCATCTTGTTACACAGGCGTCTGTCAGAAAATCCAGACGTCCAGGCCTTTTGTCAGGCTTTAGCTAGGATCAAGCCTGTGTTTAAAGCTGTTGCTCCGCCATGGAGTTTAAACTTAGTTCTTAAAGTTTTACAGGGTGTTCCGTTTGAACCCCTTCATTCCATTGATATAAAATTGTTATCTTGGAAAGTTCTGTTTTTAATGGCTATTTCCTCGGCTCGAAGAGTCTCTGAGTTATCAGCCTTACATTGTGATTCTCCTTATCTGATTTTTCACTCAGACAAGGTAGTTCTGCGTACTAAACCTGGGTTCTTACCTAAGGTAGTCACTAACAGGAATATCAATCAAGAGATTGTTGTTCCACCCTTGTGTCCAAATCCTTCTTCAAAGAAGGAACGTCTTCTACACAATCTGGATGTAGTTCGTGCCCTCAAGTCCTACTTGCAGGCAACTAAAGATTTTCGCCAAACTTCTTCCCTGTTTGTCGTTTATTCTGGACAGAGGAGAGGTCAAAAAGCTTCTGCTACCTCTCTCTCTTTTTGGCTTCGTAGCATAATACGTTTAGCCTATGAGACTGCTGGACAGCAGCCTCCTGGAAGAATTACAGCTCACTCCACTAGAGCTGTGGCTTCCACTTGGGCCTTTAAGAATGAGGCCTCTGTTGAACAGATTTGCGGGGCTGCAACTTGGTCTTCGCTTCATACTTTTTCCAAATTTTACAAATTTGACACTTTTGCTTCTTCGGAGGCTATTTTTGGGAGAAAGGTTCTTCAGGCAGTGGTTCCTTCTGTATAATGAGCCTGCCTATCCCTCCCGTCATCCGTGTACTTTTGCTTTGGTATTGGTATCCCAGAAGTAATGATGACCCGTGGACTGATCACACATAACAGAAGAAAACATAATTTATGCTTACCTGATAAATTCCTTTCTTCTGTTGTGTGATCAGTCCACGGCCCGCCCTGTTTTAAGGCAGGTAAATATCTTTTAAATTATACTCCAGTCACCACTTCACCCTTGGTTACTCCTTTCTCGTTGATTCTTGGTCGAATGACTGGGACTGACGTAGAGGGGAGGAGCTATATGCAGCTCTGCTGGGTGAATCCTCTTGCATTTCCTGTTGGGGAGGAGTTATATCCCAGAAGTAATGATGACCCGTGGACTGATCACACAACAGAAGAAAGGAATTTATCAGGTAAGCATAAATTATGTTATATCACAAGGATAGAGGCTATGCAAAAGTTGGTAATTAAGCCTGAGGTAAAAGTGGAAAATCACCATCAACATCCAGAGATCAAGAGGTTAAATACGTCACAGTTTAGGCTTTCACACTAGAAGGCACACTTATGTTCCGGCAGCAGCAACTTAGATACAGCTTGAATTTAACTATTTATATATGATACAACTTGAATATTAAACTGATATATATAATCAGGTGGGTGTTACAGAGATTCTCTGCTTGATAATTACCGTAACTGTTAGATCTCTGACAACTGTTCCGGTGGTTGTTACACTGACACTATTATATAATTAGTGACAAATACAAACTCTCAACAGATGCGGTTGTTCTATTGTTTGGTACAAGTTAAAGTCAGATCAGAGATATTTCATTTTATATATCACGCAAAGAGTACCTGGTTAGGTTATCCGAAATCTCAGAAGGACGCTGCAAACAGTACAGCTGAGAGGCGGGTGTTTAGACTCTGTCGGAGCGAGACTTCCGTTCTGCAAAGACTCTGGTTCAGAGGTAGAAGAGAGCTCTCACTTGTCCGATGATGTAGCAGTAAAAACAGGAGGAGCCAGACAGGTAGCTGTGTAAGGATGCAGAAACCGCTCACTGTTCTGAGTAAGGCAGAGGAATCCCAACTGAGGGAACAATCCGATGACAGAGGCCAATAGCACAAGGAAAGGAATAAGCAAATGCTTAAAGGTAGTTAGTGCTATCACAGCACGACCTGGCGAATCCAGAAAGTAGGTACTTGAACTAGTCACTACAAAGCAAATTACCAAGCACCGTAGAAAAGAAGGAGGAGCCGTATATACCTATGAGGGAAAGGTCAGTTCTGAGTTAAAGAGGAAGCACAGTAGTGTTGCTGAAATATGTGACAAGTAGGTAGTACTTACTTAGTAAATGTTTATTTGTGCAATTTCAGATTGTAACTTAAGTGTGGTAGTTATGTGGTGGGGCCAGGGGCCCATAAAAACCCCTTTAGCAATATGCAGCAGTGTATTTATGATTAATTGACAATGCTGTAGAAATTCTATATTTAAAACCATGCAGAAATGTTTCCTCCTGAATACACAAATGATAGGTGCCCTTTTGGCAAATATGTTTTTTATTTTTATATATATATATATATATATATATATATATATATATATATATATATATTAATTACATTCCAGTTTACTGCCCCTTTATGCATGGACTTTCCAGATGCCTGGAGGCATTTATCTAAGATTTTTACATCTGCATAAAATGTTATGCTCTCAGGCTAAGATTGTTCAGTGTTTGAAATGAGATAGGTTAACTTAACACTGTTCAGTTTTATGTGAGAACATCAGAATCTCAGCAAGTTTCTGCATATTTGCTTATGACCAATACCTTCTTTTTGCTAGATATTGTAGTAGATTCATTTCAGAAGTAATTAAAAATTAATGATGTTTGCTGAATAAACTATTAGTTGCAAAGTAGACTATGGGGTCTATTTATGATAGTGCGGATGGACATGATACGATGTAGCATATCATGTCCGCCGCACATCGATAAATGCTGACAGCATACGCTGTCAGCATTTATCATTGCACCAGCAGTTCTTGTAAACTGCTGGTGCAATGACACCGCCTGCAGATTCGCAGCCAATCGGCCGCTATCAGGGTCAATCAACCTGATTGTATTCGATCGGGTTGATTTCTGACCACTGCCTCAGAGCAGACGGACAGGTTATGGAGTAGCGGTCTTTAGATGTGGCATCAAGCTCCATACGGAGCTTGATAAATTGACCCCTATAAATAAAGTATGATTGCCAAGTAGCTCAAATTCTTTTCATGTAAACTTTTATTGTATTTATGGTATAAGGTGGTGTGGTAGCAAATATTTGATAAACTTCTGTGCCATATAGTTTTATATATATATATATATATATATATATATATCCAAAGTAAAAAGTACTCACTGGGTCTTAATTAAAAAAAACACCTGTTTAATAGAAGTGACATTTCGGGATTGCCCCCGTCCTCAGACAATATTAACAGTACAATGAGAAACTTACCCCATTTATCAGAACCCAACTCCCACCCGTGGTGCTGACCAGGGCCGCCACTAGAAATTTTGGGGCCCCTGACTTAACCATTGATCAGGCCCCCCCCCCTTTGACATGTGCAATTTTTGACCAAGTGAATAAAATGTATATGCACTTTATTTTTAAGTGTCTATTTAAAGTTGGAAATGTTGTAAAGGTAGTAACGTACAAACACACAGACACACTCATACACTGAAACACACACACTCACACATAAGGATTCACATATAGACACTCTAGCAGACACGTAAAGAAACACACTCAGACACAGACACCCAAACAGACACTCAGCACTTGTTTACATTGACCTGACAAGTAATGAGGTAAACTACAGTTTTGCAAAAAAAAAGGAGATTTAGAAAACAAAATATGGAGTTCTGATTATCTTTTTGTAAAGGAAGATGCCAACTAAATGATGCCAACGGCATGCAGTGGCTGAAAGGAAGGGCCCTGAACTGCCTAAACAATAATTTAAAGGTTAAATGGTGGATTGGTGACTTCCGGAAAGGTCTCATTAGTCTCAAAGTCTGTAGAAAGATGTGAATAATCAGTAGTAAGGTCAAAATGTCCTAAAAAGGAACAGACAATGGACACACACACAAACTCAAACTTGCACATACACCCAAGAAAACACCGACAGAGACAGCCTCAGAAGTCACACAAAGACATACACACACACACAGAAAGACAACCACATAAAACCCAGATAGATAGACATACATACACACACCCTCACTGAGACACCCACAGAAAACACACACCCTCACAGAGACATCCACAGAAATCACAGACAGACAGACAGACAGACATACATACATACATACACACACACACATACACCCTCACAGAGATATCCACAGAAAACACAAACATACACACCCACCCTCACAGAGGCATCCAGAGAAAATAAATATACAAAGACAAACATACACACACCCTCACAGAGACCCCCATAGAAAAAGCTCAAAGACATATGCACACACCCTCACAGACATCCACAGAAAATGCACAAAGACATACACACCCACCCTCAGAGAGAGACCCACAGAAAAAATACTTACACAATCATAGAGACACAAACCAAAGCACAAAGACAAAAACACAGACACCAACAGAAACACTCACAGGAGGAAACATTTCTGCACCTTGCATCCCCTAAATCAACAGTGTGTGACATGCATGATAAAAAAAATTGCAGAAATTAAGAGATCACTTTTTAAAGAATCATATTTGTAAATGTGCAAACAAAAATAATTCTGTGAATTCAAAATTGTACATTAAGGATCTGGGTAGATGGCTAGATGAAGAAAAGTACTTTTAAAAAGGTTAACATATGTTTGATTTTTCCCCATTTTACCCAACCAAGAGCACCACTTCATATATAGTGTACAAATATTCCCATCTGTCAGCTGTACTTATGGATTTTAAAAATGCTGTATTCTATATGGTCTTGGTTGAACCATAAGCTGTGGTACTCATACCACAAAATGCAGGATTTAGGCATGTTGGTATGTATTTCAAAATTAAGTTAGCTGTAGTGTAAACAGAACAGTTTTAAGTTAACCTGTCTCATTTCAAACACTGAGCAATCTTAGTCTGAGAGTATAACATGTTATGCAGATGTAAACATCTTAGATAAAATGCCTCCTTGCATCTGGAAAGTCCTTGCATAAAGGGGCAGTAAACTGGAATGTAATATATATAGGAGGAAACATTTCTGCATGGTTTTAAATATAGAAATTCAACAGTATTGTCAAATAATCATAAATACAATGCTGCTAAAAATGTGTTTTTATGGACACCTGGCCCCACCATACAACTACTACCACACTGAAGTTATAATATGAAATTGCACAAAGAAATAAAAAAAACATTTGCTAAGTAAGTTCTACCTCCTCTGCAAATTAAAGTGATCTGCCGTCTGACTCAGGCACACACTGTACAAACAAAGTGCATAGTCTGTCTCACACTGTGCATAGTGGTTGAGTGCACACTCAGAAATCCTCTCAAATGCTAATACTTTACTCCTTGTAATAACATTTCCCATGCTCAATTAGCACTCTGCTGTAGTACCCACTGGTGGCTGCCAAAATTAAAAAAAAAAAATTTTTTTTTTTTTAGTTCTTGCCTCATGGGGCCCCCCTGGCCCATGGGGCCCCTGACAGGAGTCACCCCTGTCACCCCCTGATGGCGGCCCTGGTGCTGACTTTGGGGTTCCGGAAGTCCAGCGACCGTGTGGTACACACCTACGTCATAGGTTGCCATGGCAACCGGACGCCGTTCAGCACACCGGTGCTCAAAATAAAAGCATTGATTAAAAACAACTGGCGTGCAGGGAGTATTACAGAGGCATAACAAATTGTACACATATTCAAGGGGAGAGCATATTCAAAGACAATGTTCTATGATAGATGAATGAGTAATGTTAATTAGGGCAACTTAGAGGTTATCATTCAAAACCTATGCAGTATAACGTATACTAACTTATGGGAATGATGTAGCAACCAAAATGCCCAGAAAGCTATAGTTCCTTCTTGTCTAGCAAATACCTATAATAGACAATCATACCATTGCATCCAACAGAACCCAGCATACGCTGCATTGTTCTGTCCATACAATTGCATGCCTCAATAATGCCAATCTAGTTACACCTCTAAATATAACAATAGAAAGCTATAGAAAAGAACAAAAGCCCATATCTATATGATTATTCTAGATGAAATTGAATGTCCACCTGGACTCGCACTGCTATTTGTAGATATCTTCCATTGTAAATAGTCCCCTCATTGCCCATTGTCCATTACCATATTTCTTTTAACTTATTCCAACTAGATATTTCATCTAGAATACTCATATAGATGAGGCCTTTTGTTCACTTCTATAGCTTTCTATTGTTATATTAAGAGGTGTACGCCAGTTGTTTTTAATCCATGCTTTTATTTTGAGCACAGGTCTGCCAAACCGCGTTTGGTTGACATGGCAACCTATGACGTATGTGTGTGTACCATGCGGTCGCTGGACTTCCGGAATGCCGCCGACAGCACCACGGGTGGGAGTTGGGTTCTGATAAATGGGCTAAGTATATCATTGTACTATAAATATTGTCTGAGGATGGGGGCAACCCCGTAACGTCACTTCTATTAAACAGGTGTTTTTTTTTATTAAGACCCGGTGAGTGCTTTTTACTTTGGATATATGGATTTACTTTAAAATGCACCCCGAGCAGGATATGTGAAGAAAGTCACTGTGAGTGCTATACCACTCTGGATAACTATATATATATATATATATATATATATATATATATATATATATATATATATTCAAGAATTATACAGAGGGGACGCAACTGCTTTGAGCTAAATATGAACAACCAACCAGTTCTTTATTAAATACTGGTTGAAAGAAGTATATATCAATATATTTTTTTGGTGCAGTCCCTTTAAATATCATACATGAGTATAAAAGAAAGAAAAATCCTGGAATCTAAACCTGGATAAAAGACAGGGAATTTGTCCGAACCGGAACATGTGGACTGTGTTCATGCCGGAGAACAAGCATCGCTCACACTCTGCAAGCTTTGGCGTTTGACTGGACTCAAACTTAAAATCCTTTGGAGGTCAAGAAGGCTCTAACACAAACCATCACCTTGGAGATCAAAAATGGACTAAGGTCGTATAGTTCTATGATTTTTGCCTGACTGATAGGCAAGATTTACTACATGCTTATCTAGCTACCCTGTTGAGGGGGCTCATCATAAGTCCTTAAATCCAAAAGGAAACTTCTAGTATCTAATGCTCGATGCACATGAATCATATATCTACTGACTTGCTGTCTTGCTTTCCCTTGCATCCTGCTTTTTCTGCTTTATGGCTAACGTACTGCTTGATTGCATGGCTGATTCAAGGATTTCAATATCTAACTAATGACCTTCAGTATTACATGTGATCACAAGTTTACTAATCTTGCTGAGTATATTGTTTTTGTATCTTGCGGCTTGCATTTTCGCTACTTGACTTCAACCTATGTACATATTTTGGGGACATGCTCTCAGTAACTATTACCTGCCCGACAATAAGCCTTATACATTAAGGTGTCGTACGCAGCAGGGTGTAGTAGCCTGGTTGCTGTTCCCCACCTATATATACTTATACATATGTACATCACGATGCCTAAGCTTGCTGTATATTGATGTTAGAGGTTTATATTTATAACCGAGAATAATTGCATGCTTTTTTTCTAACTGGTACCTACACAGTTCCCTGACCGGTCAGGTTCAAATGTTTAATTTATTTATTTTTTGTTGCTGATAATATATACACATAATTGTATCATCTGTTTAGCTACTTGGTTGCCACAGAATTAGAGAGATTAAGTATTAAGGGTGTTGAAGATCGCCTCCTCTCCCAGCAGCCCAAGCTCTTTTTGGATACATCATTTATTTTTATGAGCTAATAAATTTCTTAAAAAAGAGTGCTGAATTCCCTGTCTTTTATCCAGGTTTATATTCCAGGATTTTTCTTTCTTTTATACTCATGTGTATATATATATATATATATATATATATATATATATATTGTCTGTGTGTATATATGTATATATATATACTCACTTTATATACAGTATATATATATATATATTGTCTGTGTGTATATATGTATATACCGTACTCACTTTATATACAGTATATATATATATATATATATAAAAATAATTTTTTCCTTCTGAGTAAAAAACATAGGAATTGGACGTATTCCTAATGCACCTTGAGATTTTGTAGCACACCCTATAGAAGTCAATGGTGTGCCTTTCGCTTGTTTGCTAATTTTTCAATATTCATATTCTGCAATGTCTCTTTTGTAACTTAAATTTATTAAAGGGACCCAAAATGTTTAGTTCATGATTCAGATAGAGGGGCCGAATTATCAAGCTCCGAATGGAGCTTGATGCCCCTGTTTCCACGCGAGCCTTCGCCGGAAACAGCAGTTATGAAGCAGCGATCTAAAGATTGCTGCTCCATAACTTGTCCTCCTGCTCTGAGGCTGCGGACATCAATCCCCCTGATCCTATACGATCGGGCTGATTGACACCCCCTGCTAGTGGCCAATTGGCCACGAATCTGCAGGGAGCAGCATTGCACAAGCAGTTCACAAGAACTGCTTGTGCAATGATAAATGCAGACAGCGTATGCTGTCGGCATTTATCAATGTGCGGTGGGCATGATATGCTACATCTTATCATATCCGTCCGCACTTTATTAAATCGGCCCCAGAGAGTAGAATTTTAAACAACATTCCCGTTTACTTCTATTATCTAATTTGCTTAATTCTTTAGGTATCCTTTGTTGAAGAAATAGCAATGCACAGGGACGAGCCAATAACACAAGGGGGTAGATTTATTAAGCAGCAGATGCTCCTTAACTGACTGAAATCATCCCGATCCGATACGATCAGGATGATTGACACCCCCTGCTAGCGGCCACTGGTGAGCAGGATGCGGCATTGCACAAACATTTCACTAGAAATGCTTGTGCAATGATAAATGCCGACAGTATATGCTGTCTGCATTTAGGAGGTCGAGCGGACATGATTCGCTACAAATATATTTATAAATATATAAATAAATCTATAGGCATGGGGAAAAGTTGGCTAAAATGGCCACTTTCTGCACATTTTCTCCCTAACCAGGCAAAATATATTTTAAATAAACACTGAAATGTTTGTAAATGCTCTGTTTAATCATATTATTTGTAACTGTATATGTATCCGCTTATTGCAACCATGAATAATTAAGATTTCAAGGTAAAAATGGGTGCAGTTTCTAAAAATTCCTGCTATTTCCTTTCAGCTTGCCGATGTTCAGAGCATGGTGCCTATTATAACTCATGTGACTCTGTAACAGGACAGTGTGATTGTAGACCTGGATTTACTGGGCAGACATGTGACAGATGTTCCTCCAGATTAGAAAACTATCCGTTTTGTCAAGGTACGCTTGCTCAGTCATCATGTGTTGTACATAGCAAGGAAGGACTGAGGCATATCACAATTTGATTCTGTTTTTCTTTAACATGGAAAATATTCTGATGGAAAAACATATAAAAAAAATTAGTAAAGAAGAATTTCAACCATGGTTTATTGTCCTTAAATGATTTGCTGCCTGAGAGCATTCTTTGGTGGTCAGTAGCCGTAACTGTTTCCAATATACCCAAGTCAAAGATAAGTAGCAAATATACCTCACTCTAAAAAAGTAATAGCAAATTTTCACATACCGAATGATGATAATAATGTGGTTGCAATAAAATCCATATATCCATGCAATAGCTATGTATGCAAACTGGTGTACATTGCCCAAGAATTAAAGGGACAGTCTACACCAAAATTGTTGTTTTAAAATACAGATTATCCCTTTATTACCCGTTCCCAGTTTTAAATAACCAACACAGTTATAATAATACACTTTTTACCTCTGTGATTACCTTGTATCTAAGCCTTTGCAAACTGCCCCCTTATTTCAGTTCTTTTGACAGACTTGCATTTTAGCCAATCAGTTCCCTCTCATTTGTAACTCCATGGGCACGGTCACAATTCTTCTCTGTATGACACACACGGACTAATGCCATCTAGCTGTGAAAAACTGCCAAATACATTGAAATAAGGGGCGGGCTTAAGGGCTTAGAAATTAGACTATGAGCCTACCTAGGTTTAGCTTTCAACAAAGAATACCAAGAGAACAAAGCACATTTGATGATAAAAGTGAATTGGAAAGTTGTTTAAAATTGTATTCCCTATTTGAATCACGAAAGTTTAATTTTGACTAGACTGTCCCTTTAATACTTGTTTACCTATGGTAACCTCATGTAAGTGTTGTGCTGTTTCATGATGGGCTGAAGTCATGAGCTCTGCTCTGTTTTCTTTCTTCTTTTTTTTTTACTCCCTAAACAGGCAACAGTATGATAAATAGCTTTGTTTAACTATGCATTCTGTAAATGTATGTCTGTCTGCATATTTCAAACTTAAAGGTTAAACCCAGACGTTTTCTTTCATGTTTCAGATAGAGAATACAGTTTTAAACAACTTTCCAATTTAATTGTATTATCTACTTTGCTTTAGTCTTTTAGTATCCTTCGTTAAAAAGAATATCTAAATAGGCTCAGGAGCTTAGAGCTAGGTGTTGAACCTGTATGCCCATTTTCATTGGCTCGCAAATGTGTTCAGCTGGCAGTAATGCATTTCTGCTTCTTCAATAAAAGACACCAAGAGAATGAAGTAAAATTAATAACAGAAGTAAATTGGAAAGCTGTTTTAAACTGTATGAAATAAAAATTTAACCATAGAGAAGTATTTTAAGGTAAATGTAAAAACAGTTGCTGAATATACCCGTGCTTCCTTTCAGCTTGCCGCTGTTCAGAGCAAGGCGCCTATCACAGTACATGTGACCCTGTAACAGGACAGTGTGATTGTAGACCTGGATTTGTTGGGCAGACATGCGACAGGTGTTCCTCGGGATTACAAATCTATCCACTCTGTCAAGGTACGCTTGCTCAGTCATCATGAATAATGTGTATTCACTGCTTGTTTATTGTAAAGCCTAGTTTACTAGTCTATAAATTCCTGCGTGGCATAGCAACGGAGAACGAAAGTATAACAAGATTTGTGTGTTTTTAATATATGGAAAAATATTATGATAGATGAGTCTATCAACATTGTTTAGTAAAGAACAGTTGAAAACCCTTCTTTATTGTTGTTAAACTATTTTCTGCCTGAGAACTTTCTCTGTCAAGAATCTGTAGCAAACACACCTAACTTGACAACAGTAGTAGCAAAATATAAGTAAATAAACAGTGATAATGAGGTTGCAATAAAATCCATACATCCATACAATAGTTTAGTGTATTTGTGTACAACACCCCATATTTGAGACCTCTTCACCTATGTTAGCTTCATGTCAGCAGTTTGTTCTTCCATAAGGATCCAAACACTATGGGGCCGATTTATCAAGAGCCGAATGTCCCCTGATGCCCCTGTTTGGCTCACCGGAAACAGCAGTTATGATGCAGCGGTCCTTAACTGCTCCTTAACTGGTCTGCTGCCTCTGAGGCTGCGGACATCAATCCACCCAATCCTATACGATCGGGTTGATTGATACCCCCTGTTAGCGTATCATGTCAGACAGATATTGATAAATCGGCCCCTATATCTTTATTTTTTTATTTTTGTATCAAACCATGGTTGGCCAAGCAATGGGGCCTTAGTTGAATGATGTTTAAACCTTAACTATGGCTATATTTTTCCAAGCCATTTGTGTTCAGCCTTAGGTTTGGCAAATGAAAGTAAAATAAAATGTTCAATATAACTCCACTTCTGAAAAGTTAGGAATCTGACTGTTAAAATAATAATTGCTTTCTCTGGGTATGCACAGAGCTATTTTACCTCTAGAGTCAGAGACATGACACCCAGCATTTTTCTTTCATAATTCAAATAAAGAATACAAAAAAAAAAAAGTTTTCAATTCAATTTTTATAAAATTGACTTTGTGACTTTTTTGTGGTATAGTTTGCTGAAGAGAATACTAAGGAAGGTAGAGTACATGGGGTTTGGAGCACTATACGACAGCAGTGTTTGCCATATAGTACCCCAGACATGTGCATGTCTTGGAGCTAGGGTTGCCACGTCAGCCATGTTTTCCTGGACACTTATGAGTTACACATGCTGCAGGGTGTGGAGGGAGGAACATGTATTGTGTTTCTGGACAGCACTATCTATATGCACTATTCATATTCCTCCCTCCACACCCTGCAGCATGTGTAACTTATAAGTGTCCAGGAAAACATGGCTGAGGTGGCAACCCTACTTGGAGCCTATTCACCTGCTTTTTAAAAATGATATGAAGACAACAAAACAAATTTGAAGTAAACTGGATTTTTTTAAAATTTGTTTTACAATATCTGAATCATGAAAGAAAAATGTGGGGTGTCATGTCCCTTTAACAATTATACACAGTTAATACTAACAAAAATGAAAAAACAGAAACTGTTTCCACATTGAGGCCTAGATTACAAGTGGAGCACTATTGATGTTCAGGGTGTGCTGTCAATATTGCCGGCCTGTGTTCAGAATAGCACTCAATCTGGTATTACATGTCAATGATGAAACAGAATTGCCAGAGAATATTTGTGCAAATACATATATTGTAATTGTAATTTGAGCTACATACATATATACATACATACAAAAACACATACATATAACACATATAACAGCACATACATATAACACGTATAACAGCCGATTTGCCACAAATCTGCAGGGGGCAGCATTGCACAAGCACAACTGCTTGTGCAATGATAAATGCCGACAGCTACATTATATATGATACGCTACATAATATCATGTCCGTCCGCACTTTATTAAATCGGCACCAGAGAGTAGAATTTTAAACTACATTCCAGTTTACTTCTATTATCTAATTTACTTAATTCTTTAGGTATCCTTTGTTGAAGAAATAGCAATGCACATGGACGAGCCAATAACACAAGGGGGTAGATTTATTAAGCAGCGGATGCTGCTTTCTATGCCCATTTTTTCAGGCTCACCTGAAACAGAAGTTAAGAATCAGCAGTTGTAAGACCACTGCTCCTTAACTGACTGAAATCATCCCGATCCGATACGATCGGAATGATTGACACCCCCTGCTAGCGGCCGCTGGTGAGCAGGGTGCGGCATTGCACAAGTATTTCACTAGAAATGCTTGTGCAATGATATATGCCAACAGTGTATGCTTTCGGTATTTAGCGATGTGCGGTGGATATGATACACTACATCGTATCATGTCCGTCCGCACTTTAATGAATCAGCCCCTCTGGCTTAGCACACTTTTGGATTAGCATTTGAGCAAAAGCAAAAACAGGGTTTTGTAGCGTTCCCCATAGAAGTATATGAGGAGAGGGATTTAGAACAGCCGTGATATCTGACCTCCACTTAAGCAACTTTCAACTTGTAATAGGAGCGCAAGAATAAGCGCACTATTGATTTAAAGGGACAGTCTAGTCCAAAACAAACTTTCATTATTCAAATAGGGCAAGTAATTTTAAACAATTTTCCATTTTACTTCTATCACCAATTTTGCTTTGTTCTCTTGGTATTCTTAGTTGAAAGCTAAATCTAGGAGGTTCATATGCTAATTTCTAAGCCCTTGATGGCCGCCTCTTAGCTCAGGGCATTTTGACAGTTTTTCACCACTAGAGGGTGTTAGTTCATTTGTTTCATATAGATAACACTGTGCTTATGCACATGGAGTTCCTAGGAGCGAGCACTGATTGGCTAAAATGCAAGTCTGTCAAAAGAACTGAAATAAGGGGGCAGTTTGCAGAGGCTTAGATACAAGATAATCACAGAGGTAAAAAGTGTATTCATATAACTGTGTTGGTTATGCAAAACTAGGGAATGGTTAATAAAGGGATTATCTATCTTTTAAAACAATAAATATTCTGGTGTAGGCTGTTCCTTTAATTTGAGCTGTGTTAGCATTCAATAGCACTAAAAACTGTTTGCACTCCACTTGTAATCTAGGCCTGAGATATTATAACTATATTAGTTAACTTATTTCTAGTGAAATAATGTGGACCTGTATAGCAAGAACATACCATTTTAGGAAACTTTAGCTTTTTTAAAATTTTTACTATATTTACACAACCTCACTGCCCATTTCAGCATTTACAAAGAAACTAACTGGTAATAGGTTAGGTATATGACAAGGTATTTGAATGGAAAGGGCTGTATTGTATATATATTATACAGGGAGTGCAGAATTATTAGGCAAATAAGTATTTTGACCACATCATCCTCTTTATGCATGTTGTCTTACTCCAAGCTGTATAGGCTCGAAAGCCTACTACCAATTAAGCATATTAGGTGATGTGCATCTCTGTAATGAGAAGGGGTGTGGTCTAATGACATCAACACCCTATATCAGGTGTGCATAATTATTAGGCAACTTCCTTTCCTTTGGTAAAATGGGTCAAAAGAAGGACTTGACAGGCTCAGAAAAGTCAAAAATAGTGAGATATCTTGCAGAGGGATGCAGCACTCTTAAAATTGCAAAGCTTCTGAAGCGTGATCATCGAACAATCAAGCGTTTCATTCAAAATAGTCAACAGGGTCGCAAGAAGCGTGTGGAAAAACCAAGGCACAAAATAACTGCCCATGAACTGAGAAAAGTCAAGCGTGCAGCTGCCAAGATGCCACTTGCCACCAGTTTGGCCATATTTCAGAGCTGCAACATCACTGGAGTGCCCAAAAGCACAAGGTGTGCAATACTCAGAGACATGGCCAAGGTAAGAAAGGCTGAAAGACGACCACCACTGAACAAGACACACAAGCTGAAACGTCAAGACTGGGCCAAGAAATATCTCAAGACTGATTTTTCTAAGGTTTTATGGACTGATGAAATGAGAGTGAGTCTTGATGGGCCAGATGGATGGGCCCGTGGCTGGATTGGTAAAGGGCAGAGAGCTCCAGTCCGACTCAGACGCCAGCAAGGTGGAGGTGGAGTACTGGTTTGGGCTGGTATCATCAAAGATGAGCTTGTGGGGCCTTTTCGGGTTGAGGATGGAGTCAAGCTCAACTCCCAGTCCTACTGCCAGTTTCTGGAAGACACCTTCTTCAAGCAGTGGTACAGGAAGAAGTCTGCATCCTTCAAGAAAAACATGATTTTCATGCAGACAATGCTCCATCACATGCGTCCAAGTACTCCACAGCGTGGCTGGCAAGAAAGGGTATAAAAGAAGAAAATCTAATGACATGGCCTCCTTGTTCACCTGATCTGAACCCCATTGAGAACCTGTGGTCCATCATCAAATGTGAGATTTACAAGGAGGGAAAACAGTACACCTCTCTGAACAGTGTCTGGGAGACTGTGGTTGCTGCTGCACGCAATGTTGATGGTGAACAGATCAAAACACTGACAGAATCCATGGATGGCAGGCTTTTGAGTGTCCTTGCAAAGAAAGGTGGCTATATTGGTCACTGATTTGTTTTTGTTTTGTTTTTGAATGTCAGAAATGTATATTTGTGAATGTTGAGATGTTATATTGGTTTCACTGGTAAAAATAAATAATTGAAATGGGTATATATTTGTTATTTGTTAAGTTGCCTAATAATTATGCACAGTAATAGTCACCTGCACACACAGATATCCCCCTAAAATAGCTATAACTAAAAACAAACTAAAAACTACTTCCAAAACTATTCAGCTTTGATATTAATGAGTTTTTTGGGTTCATTGAGAACATGGTTGTTGTTCAATAATAAAATGAATCCTCAAAAATACAACTTGCCTAATAATTCTGCACTCCCTGTATATATATATATATATATATATATATATATATATATATATATATATATATACACACACACTTCTGTCCATAGAAGAGCACTCACAGGATTTTCATAAAAATCTCCAACAATCTTTATTCTTCCATATTTTTTAAAATAACATGTCAACGTTTTGGCTGTAGTTTCAGCTTTTTTCAAGACACACAACTTGTAAAGTGCATGCTATCAGTAAAGTGCTTGACTATATATACATGTGTATTTATTTGTTTTTATATATATATATATATATATACACAGTGTGTATATATATATATATATATATATATATATATATAAAACCACATAAATACACCTGTATACGTATATATAGGCAAGCATGCATACACATTACAAATCTTCTGTTGGAAGGAAATGCACACCTATGCATCAGGGAGCATATACCAGGGTGACAAATTGTCAAGACAAATGTAGCAATTCTATAAGACAATTTTAATATGAAACAATAAATTTAATTTTTTTTACCCTGGTGCTGCATTCTACATCTTTTCCTTAATTCTATAAGACACTCTCTGGAATTTATCATTTTAAAACGATTATTTGAAGATCCATATAAAATTATCCTATGACATTTCGGTACCTAACTGGTACCTTTATCGAATGGATTAGCGTGGCAGGATAAGATTGTACTAGCAGCTGGTATTAAATACCAGCATGATCTAATTCTGCCACACTAATGCATTTGATAAGGGTACCAGTTAGGTACCGAAACGTTGTGTGTATATATACATATATACACATGTATATACATGTATGTGTATATATATATATATATATATATATATATATATATATATATATATATATATATATACACAAAACACACATAAAGTCCAGTACTCACTCACAAGCTCTCAGCTAAGATTAAAAGCAAAACTGGAAGAGTTAGTTACCACATTTGGCCAAATGGGACAAGCCCAGGTACCACGTCAAGGTCTCTTCCACATACCTGAGTCCCTAATACAGCCACACAACTGCAGCCATGCACACAAATGCAAGCTAATAATGAAACAAACTGGGAACAGGTCAGGGTTCACAGACTTATGTAATCTCCCTGGGCATAAGCAAAATCAGGAGAAAGGAATGCACATCCAGACTGGACCGGTTACACATCCTATGACTCATAGACAGGCTCAGCTTTGGTTGCTATCGCACTCACATAAAGCTCCACTATCTACAGAGTCACACGCCTAGATTTAGAGTTCTGCAGCCAAAGGGGTGCGTTAGCTACGCGTGCTTTTTTCTGGCCGCACCTTTTAAATACCGCTGGTATTGAGAGTTCACAGAATGACTGCGTTAGGCTCCAAAAAAGGAGCGTAGAGCATATCTACCGCAACTTCAACTCTCGATACCAGCGGTGCTTACGGACGCGGCCAGCTTCAAAAACGTGCTCGTGCACGATTCACCCATAGAAAACAATGGGGCTGTTTGAGCTGAAAAAAAACCTAACACCTGCAAAAAAGCCGCGTTCAGCTCCTAACGCAGCCCCATTGTTTGCTATGGGGAAACACTTCTTATGTCTGCACCTAACACTCTAACATGTACCCCGAGTCTAAACACCCCTAACCTTACACTTATTAACCCCTATTCTGCCGCCCCCGCTATCGCTGACACCTGCATATTTTTTTAACCCCTAATCTGCCGCTCCGTAAACCGCCGCTACTTACATTATCCCTATGTACAACTAATCTGCTGCTCGTAACACCACCGACCCCTATATTATATTTATTAACCCCTAATCTGCCCCCCACAATGTCGCCTCCACCTGCCTACACTTATTAACCCCTAATCTGCCGAGCGGACCGCAGCGCTATTATAATAAAGTTATTAACCCCTAATCCGCCTCACTCCCGCCTCAATAACCCTATAATAAATAGTATTAACCCCTAATCTGCCCTCCCTAACATCGCCGACACCTAACTTCAAACATTAACCCCTAATCTGCCGACTGGAGCTCACCGCTATTCTAATAAATTTATTAACCCCTAAAGCTAAGTCTAACCCTAACACTAACACCCCCCTAAGTTAAATATAATTTAAATCTAACAAAATAAATTAACTCTTATTAAATAAATTATTCCTATTTAAAGCTAAATACTTGCCTGTAAAATAAATCCTAATATAGCTACAATATAAATTATAATTATATTATAGCTATTTTAGGATTTATATTTATTTTACAGGTAACTTTGTATTTATTTTAACCAGGTACAATAGCTATTAAATAGTTAAGAACTATTTAATAGCTAAAATAGTTAAAATAATTACAAAATTACCTGTAAAATAAATCCTAACCTAAGTTACATTGTCTGAAGATCTTCCTACCTTATCTTCACCTCGCCGGGTATCACACCGATCGGTCCTGGCTCCAAAATCTTCATCCAACCCAAGCGGGAAGAAGAGGCGATCCAGACCGGCAACCATCTTGATCCAAGTGGCATCTTCTATCTTCATCCGATGAGGAACGGCTCCATCGTGAAGACCTGCAGCGCGGATAAATCTTCTTCCGACGACGTCCAACTGAAGAATGACGGTTCCTTTAAGGGACGTCATCCAAGATGGCGTCCCTCGAATTCCGATTGGCTGGTAGGATTCTATCAGCAAATCGGAATTAAGGTAGGAAAATTCTGATTGGCTGATGGAATCAGCCAATCAGAATCAAGTTCAATCCGATTGGCTGATCCGATCAGCCAATCAGATTGAGCTCACATTCTATTGGCTGATTGGAACAGCCAATAGAATGCGAGCTCAATCTGATTGGCTGATCGGATCAGCCAATTGGATTGAACTTGATTCTGATTGGCTGATTCCATCAGCCAATCAGAATTTTCCTACCTTAATTCCGATTGGCTGATAGAATCCTATCAGCCAATCGGAATTCGAGGGACGCCATCTTGGATGACGTCCCTTAAAGGAATCATCATTCTTCAGTTGGACGTCGTCGGAAGAAGATTGATCCGCGCTGGAGGTCTTCACGATGGAGTCGTTCCTCATCGGATGAAGATAGAAGATGCTGCTTGGATCAAGATGGTTGCCGGTCTGGATCGCCTCTTCTTCCCGGATAGGATGAAGACTTTGGAGCCTCTTCTTGACCTCTTCAGCCGCAGGATTATGGATCGCCAGCCCCCGCTTGGATTGGATGAAGATTTTGGAGCCAGGACCGATCGGTGTGATACCCGGCGAGGTGAAGATAAGGTAGGAAGATCTTCAGGGGCTTAGTTTTAGGTTTATTTAAGGGGGGTTTGGGTTAGATTAGGGGTATGTGGGTGGTGGGTTGTAATGTTGGGGGGGGGGGTATTGTATGTGTTTTTTTACAGGCAAAAGAGCTGAATTCTTTGGGGCATGCCCCGCAAAGGGTCCTGTTCAGGGCTGGTAAGGTAAAAGAGCTTTGAACTTTTGTAATTTAGAATAGGGTAGGGCATTTTTTTATTTTGGGGGTCTTTGTTATTTTATTAGGGGGCTTAGAGTAGGTGTAATTAGTTTAAAATTGTTGTAATATTTTTCTAATGTTTGTAAATATTTTTTTATTTTTTGTAACTTAGTTCTTTTTTATTTTTTGTACTTTAGTTAGTCTATTTAAATTTATTTATTTGTAGATATTGTATTTAATTAATTTATTGATAGTATAGTGTTAGGTTTAATTGTAGATAATTGTAGGTATTTTATTTAATTAATTTATTGATAGTGTAGTGTTAGGTTTAATTGTAACTTAGGTTAGGATTTATTTTACAGGTAATTTTGTAATTATTTTAAATATTTTAGCTATTAAATAGTTCTTAACTATTTAATAGCTATTGTACCTGGTTAAAATAAATACAAAGTTACCTGTAAAATAAATATAAATCCTAAAATAGCTATAATATAATTATAATTTATATTGTAGCTATATTAGGATTTATTTT
The DNA here is from genome assembly GCF_027579735.1 of Bombina bombina. NCBI lineage: Eukaryota > Metazoa > Chordata > Amphibia > Anura > Bombinatoridae > Bombina > Bombina bombina. The sequence goes on from NC_069503.1 coordinate 846,527,547, forward strand.
ACAGGTAAGTATTTAGCTTTAAATAGGAATAATTTATTTAATAAGAGTTAATTTATTTCGTTAGATTTAAATTATATTTAACTTAGGGGGGTGTTAGTGTTAGGGTGATAGTGTTAGGGTTAGACTTAGCTTTAGGGGTTAATACATTTATTAGAATAGCGGTGAGCTCCAGTCGGCAGATTAGGGGTTAATGTTTGAAGTTAGGTGTCGGCAATGTTAGGGAGGGCAGATTAGGGGTTAATACTATTTATTATAGGGTTATTGAGGCGGGAGTGAGGCGGATTAGGGGTTAATAACTTTATTATAGTAGCGGTGAGATCCGCTCGGCAGATTAGGGGTTAATAAGTGTAGGCAGGTGGAGGCGACGTTGAGGGGGCAGATTAGGGGTTAATAAATATAATATAGGGGTCGGCGGTGTTAGGGGCAGCAGATTAGGGGTACATAGCTATAATGTAGGTGGCGGCGCTTTGCGGTCGGCAGATTAGGGGTTAATTATTGTAGGTAGCTGGCGGCGACGTTGTGGGGGGCAGGTTAGGGGTTAATAAATATAATATAGGGGTCGGCGGTGTTAGGGGCAGCAGATTAGGGGTACATAAGTATAACGTAGGTGGCGGTCGGCAGATTAGGGGTTAAAAAAAATTAATCGAGTGGCGGCAATGTGGGGGGACCTCGGTTTAGGGGTACATAGGTAGTTTATGGGTGTTAGTGTACTTTAGAGCACAGTAGTTAAGAGCTTTATAAACCGGCGTTAGCCCAGAAAGCTCTTAACTACTGACTTTTTTCTGCGGCTGGAGTTTTGTCGTTAGATTTCTAACGCTCACTTCAGCCACGACTCTAAATACCGGAGTTAGAAAGATCCCATTGTAAAGATAGGATACGCAATTGACGTAAGGGGATCTGCGGTATGGAAAAGTCGCGGCTGGAAAGTGAGCGTTAGACCCTTTCCTGACTGACTCCAAATACCGGCGGTAGCCTAAAACCAGCGTTAGGAGCCTCTAAATCTAGGCCACAGGCAGTTAACCCCGGGCCTGCCAGGGTGCAAGACCTTTTGGAGAATTACAGAAACAGACAATACAACACACAAAAAGTCCAGTACTCACTCACAAACTCTCAGCTAAGATTAAAAGCAAAACTGGAAGAGTTAGTTACCACAAGAGTCCAGTTTTGCTTTTAATCTTAGCTGAGAGCTTGTGAGTCAGTACTGGACTTTATGTGTGTTGCATTGTCTGTTTCTGTAATTCTCCCAAAGGTCTTACACCCTGGCAGGCCCGGGGTTACTGCCTGTGACTCTGTAGATAGTGGAGCTTTATGTGTGTGATAGCAACCAAAGCTGAGCCTGTCTATGAGTCATAGGATGTGTACCCGGTCCAGTCTGGATGTTCATTCCTTTCTCCTGATTCTGTATATATATATATATACAGGGAGTGCAGAATTATTAGGCAAGTTGTATTTTTGAGGATTAATTTTATTATTGAACAACAACCATGTTCTCAATGAACCCAAAAAACTCATTAATATCAAAGCTGAATAGTTTTGGAAGTAGTTTTTAGTTTTGTTTTTAGTTATAACTATTTTAGGGGGATATCTGTGTGTGCAGGTGACTATTACTGTGCATAATTATTAGGCAACTTAACAAAAAACAAATATATACCCATTTCAATTATTTATTTTTACCAGTGAAACCAATATAACATCTCAACATTCACAAATATACATTTCTGACATTCAAAAACAAAACAAAAACAAATCAGTGACCAATATAGCCAACTTTCTTTGCAAGGACACTCAAAAGCCTGCCATCCATGGATTCTGTCAGTGTTTTGATCTGTTCACCATCAACATTGCGTGTAGCATCAACCACAGCCTCCCAGACACTGTTCAGAGAGGTGTACTGTTTTCCCTCCTTGTAAATCTCACATTTGATGATGGACCACAGGTTCTCAATGGGGTTCAGATCAGGTGAACAAGGAGGCCATGTCATTAGATTTTCTTCTTTTATACCCTTTCTTGCCAGCCACGCTGTGGAGTACTTGGACGCGTGTGATGGAGCATTGTCCTGCATGAAAATCATGTTTTTCTTGAAGGATGCAAAGTTCTTCCTGTACCACTGCTTGAAGAAGGTGTCTTCCAGAAACTGGCAGTAGGACTGGGAGTTGAGCTTGACTCCATCCTCAACCCGAAAAGGCCCCACAAGCTCATCTTTGATGATACCAGCCCAAACCAGTACTCCACCTCCACCTTGCTGGCGTCTGAGTCGGACTGGATCTCTCTGCCCTTTACCAATCCAGCCACGGGCCCATCCATCTGGCCCATCAAGACTCACTCTCATTTCATCAGTCCATAAAACCTTAGAAAAATCAGTCTTGAGATATTTCTTGGCCCAGTCTTGACGTTTCAGCTTGTGTGTCTTGTTCAGTGGTGGTCGTCTTTCAGCCTTTCTTACCTTGGCCATATCTCTGATTATTGCACACCTTGTGCTTTTGGGCACTCCAGTGATGTTGCAGCTCTGAAATATGGCCAAACTGGTGGCAAGTGGCATCTTGGCAGCTGCACGCTTGACTTTTCTCAGTTCATGGGCAGTTATTTTGCGCCTTGGTTTTTCCACACGCTTCTTGCGACCCTGTTGACTATTTTGAATGAAACGCTTGATTGTTCGATGATCACGCTTCAGAAGCTTTGCAATTTTAAGAGTGCTGCATCCCTCTGCAAGATATCTCACTATTTTTGACTTTTCTGAGCCTGTCAAGTCCTTCTTTTGACCCATTTTGCCAAAGGAAAGAAAGTTGCCTAATAATTATGCACACCTGATATAGGGGGTTGATGTCATTAGACCACACCCCTTCTCATTACAGAGATGCACATCACCTAATATGCTTAATTGGTAGTAGGCTTTCGAGCCTATACAGCTTGGAGTAAGACAACATGCATAAAGAGGATGATGTGGTCAAAATACTCATTTGCCTAATAATTCTGCACTCCCTGTATATATATATATATATATATATATATATATATATATATATATATATATATATATATATATATATATATATATATATAAACACACATACATGCATATACATACTTACATACATATACACACACTTTGGAGCCCTTTCCACTCAAATACCTTAAAACATAAAAAAAATATTCTATTCACTTGTAATATTTAATATATAATTTACTGTGTATTTACTGTAAATATTTTACATTCCAATGTTCTTCAAATAGGAGAAAATGTCCTTTATATTTTAAATATATATATATTCTATGCTGGCTAAGAGTACTACTATCACTCTGGAGGATAGTTCTTCTTTTAAAAAGCCTATGGAAAGGAAAATTGAGACATTTCTGAGAAAGATGTTTCAACATACAGGGTTTTTATTTTAACCGGCGGCAGCTGTAGCCCCGGTTGCTGGAGCAGTTACCTACTGGTGTGACTCTCTGTCAGAGCTCATTGAGGTGGAGACTCCCCTCTTGGATATTGAGGAGACACTTAAGGCCCTAAAAATTGCTAACTCCTTCATCTGTGATGCGAATATGCAGATTATTCGCCTAAATGCAAAGGCTTCTGGCTTTGCGGTCCTAGCCCGCCGGGCTCTTTGGTTGGTCTGCGGATATGACTTCTAAATCCAAACTCCATTCTCTTTCTTTCAAGGGGAAGATTTTATTTGGTCCAGGGCTGGACTCCATTATTTCTACGGTTACCTGAGGGAAAGGTGCCTTCCCACCACAGGATAAGAAAAATAGGCCTAAGGGACAACTATTGTCTAATTTTCGTTCCTTTCGTTATGACAAATCAGAACGACAGCAATACTCATCCAAGTCTGAGCAGCCCAAGAGTACTTGGAAGCATGCTCAGTGAGTAAGTCTAAACAGACTAAGAAGCCCACAGAGAACAAATCGGCATTAAAGGGCGGCCCCCGATCCAGGATCGGATTGAGTAGGGGCAGACTGTCTCTTTTTTCAGACGCTTGGTTCCAGGATGTACAGGATCCTTGGGACCTGGAGGCTGAATCTCAAGGATACAGGATAGGATTCAAGTCTCATCCACTCAGGGGCAGATTTCTACTCTCCAGTCTGTCTACGAGACCAGAAAAGAGGGCTGCCTTCTTAGGTTGCGTACGGGATCTCTCCTCTCTAGCAGTACTTGTCCCGGTACCTACAGCAGAAAGAGGTTTGGGGTTTTATTCAAACCTTTTCATGGTTCCAAAGAAGGAGGGAACTTTTTGTCCTATTCTGCACCTAAAGCGCCTCAACAAGTTTCTGAGTGTTCCCTCTTTCAAGATGGTCAATCCTTCCTCTGGTTCAGGGTCTGAAGGATGCATAACGTCACCTTCCGATACACAGGGAACATTTTCAGTTCCTGAGGTTTGCCTTTCTGGACCAACACTTCCAGTTCATAGCTCTTCTGTTTGGCCTAGCTACTGCTCCAAGGATATTTACGAAGGTTCTGGGGGCTCTTCTAGTCATTGCAAGAACACAAGGTATTGCAGTAGCATCTTACCTGGATGATATCTTGGTGCAGGCTCCATCTTTTCGTCTAGCGGAAGAACATTCGGAGTCCTTTCTCAATCTTCATCGATCACATGGATGGAAGATAAACTTGGAAAAGAGTTCTCTTACTCAAAGTACAAGGGTGAATTTCCTGGGGACAATAATAGACTACATATCCATGAGAATATTCCTCACAGACCAGAGACGTTGCAAGCTAACTTCTGCATGTCTTGCCCTCCAGGCCTCCTTGAGACCCTCAGTGGCTCAGTGTATTGAGGTGATTGGACTCATGGTGTCCTGTATGGACATCATTCCTTTTGCCAGATTCCATCTCAGACCCTTATAACTATGCATGCTGAGACAATGGAATGGCAACCATTCAGATCTGTCTTAACAGATTATGCTGGACAACCTGTTGAGAGACTCGCTCTCTTGAGACCGTCCCGGGAGATTGTGACTACGGATGCAAGCCTTTCAAGCTGGGGAGCCATTTAGGGTGCCAAGAAGGCATAAGGACTGTGGACTCAGGAGGAGTCCTCCCTTCCGATCAATATATTGGAACAACGGACAATCTTCAATGCCTTGAAGGCTTGGCCCCTTCTTGGTTTGTCACAGTTTATCAGATTCCAATCAGACAATATAACCTTGGTTGCCTACATCAACCATCAGGGGGGAACAAGAAGTTCCTTTTCGATGAGAGAAGTATCTCAGATACTACAGTGGGCGGAGACTCACAGATGTACGCTGTCAGCGATCCACATTCCGGGTGTGGACAACTGGGAAGCAGACTTCCTCAGCAGGCAATCCTTTCACTCAAGGTAATGGTCTCTCCACAGCGAGGTGTTTGCAGAGATATGCAGCGAGTGGGGGACTCAGGAGATAGATTTCATGGCATCCCACCTCAATGCCAAGCTACCTAGGTACGGGTCGAGGTCAAGGGATCCTCAGGCGGAATTCATAGATGCCCTTGCAGTACCATGGAGGTTCAGACTCATATATCTTTTTCCTCCATCTACGCTTCTCCCTCGTGTGGTGGCCCACATCAAGCAGCAATGAGCATCAGTGATTCTGATTGCTCCATCGTGGCCGTGAAGGATGTGGTTTGCGGATCTGGTGGGGATGTCCTCATCTCCTCAGTGGAGGTTACCTTGTCGCAGAAATCTGCTGATACAGGGTCCCTTCATTCATCAAAATCTAGATTCTCTGAGGCTGACTGCATGGGGATTGAACTCTTAGAGGCTCATTTATCAAGCTCCATATGGAGCTTGTGGGCCCATGTTTCTGGCGAGTCTTCAGACTTGCCAGAAACAGCAGTTATGAAGCAGCGGTCTAAAGACCGCTGCTCCATAACCCTGTCCGCCTGCTCTGACAGGAATCGCCACAATTCAACCCGATAGAGTGCGATCGGGTTGATTGACACCTCCCTGATGGCAGCCGTTTGTCCGCGAGTCTGCAGGGTCGGCGTTGCACCAGCAGCTCTTGTGAGCTTTTGGTGCAATGCTGAATACGGAGAGCGTATTGATCTCCGCATTCAGCAATGTCTGACAGTGCGGATCAGGTCCGACAGACATTTGGTAAATAGGCCTCTTAGTCTTAGCCAAGAGAGGGTTCTCTGAGGGTGTTATTGACACTCTAGTTCAAACTCGTAAAGCCAGTTACTCGTAGTATCTACCATAATTTGTGGAGGACTTACTTGTACTGGTGAGAGGAACGTGGCTTTTCCTGGCATAAGGTTAAGGTTGCCAGAATTTTATCTTTTTTCCAGGATGGACTGGAGAAGGGTATATCTTCTAGTTCCCTGAAGTGACAGATATCTGCCCTGTTGGTGTTACTGCACAAGAAATTAGCTGAGCTTCCGGATGTGCAGTCCTTTGTTAAGGACTAGGATCAGACCTGTGTTTAGATCTGGGACTCCACCTTGAAGCCTAAATCTTGTTCTTAGTGTTTTGCAGCAGGCTCCGTTTGAGTCTTTGCATACTGTTGACATTAAATTGTTGTCTTGGAAGGTTCTTTTTTTGCTGGCTATTGCCTCTGCGCGCAGAGTTTCTGAGATTTCTGCTTTACAATGTGACTCCCCTCATCTTGTTTTTCATGCTGATAAGGCTGTTTTACATACTAATTTAGGGTTTCTCCCTAAGGTGGTGTCGGACCGTGACATTAATCAAGAAATTGTTGTTTCTTCCTTTTGTCCTAATCCTTCTTCAGCGAAGGAACGCTTGCTTTACACTCTGGATGAGGTTTGTGCCTTGAAGTTCTATCTTCAGGCTACTAAGGAATTCAGACAATCTTCCTCTTTGTTTGTCATCTATACGGGAAAGCATAAGGGGCAGAAGGCTGCTATAACTTCCCTATCTTTCTGGTTGAGGAGTGTCATCCACTTAGCTTTTGAGACAGCGGGACGACAGCCTCCTGAGATGATAATGGCTCATTCCACTAGAGCAGTGGCTTCCTCCTGGGCTTTTAAGAACAAAGCCTCAATGGATAAGATTTGTAAGGTGGCTACCTCTTCCTCCTTACACACTTTTTCTAAATTTTACAAGTTTGATGTGTTTGCTTCGGCTGAAGCAGCTTTCGGGAGAAAAGTTTTGCAGGTTGTGGTGCCCTCAGAATAGGGTCCGCCTCATTTTATGTTCCCTCCCGTTATTCATTCAGTGTCCTCTGGAGCTTGGGTATAGTTTTCCCAAAAGTAAGAAATTAAGTTGTGGACTCTCCCTGCCTTATGGAAGGAAAACATAATTTATGCTTACCAGATAAATTCCTTTCCTTCTTGGTAGGGAAAGTCCACGACCCCGCCCGTAATTTATTTTTTTATGTGCGGCTCCATTTTTATATTATTTCTTCTGGCACCTTTATACCCTGATGTTTCTCCTATTTTACCTGGTTCCCTTTGCAGAATGACTGGGGGATAGGAGAAGTTGTAGGGATATTTAAGCCTTTGGCTGGGGTGTCTTTGCCTCCCCCTGGTGGCCAGGTGTTGTATTTCCCAACAGTAAGGAATGAAGTCGTGGACTCTCCCTGCCAGGAAGGAAATGAATTTATCTGGTAAGCATAAATTATGTTTTTTGGGTTTCATATCCCTTTAAATTATTTACAATAAGGGAAAGAATCAGCTATTTCTCTTGGAGTCCTAGTAAACAAATCATGCATTATCTAGCTGGTAGTGTCTTAGATAGTGACATTTTTTTTAATAATGAGTTTTATTCACTCATTCTTTACATTCATAGATGGGGGTTTGGGAATTTTCTATAGTTTAGGGGCTAATTGACGGACAGCATTTAGGAGTATTTTACCTAGGTTTTGTTTGACTTTACATTTAAGACCCAATGGAAGATTAAATAGGAAAATTGTGGAAACTACTTTCAAGTTAAAACTCAGGATCTTTTTCACCTCCCACCAAATGTATAACATGTCATTCTTAGAAGGGCAACCTCTCCAGCATTTATCACGTTGGGGTAACAGTGATTGATTTTGTTCAGGGTTTGGTACCACCTCTTAAGGATTTTAAAATTGGTTTCTAGAGCTGAAGCAGTGGACTTGGCAATGCAGTCACATATATTCTTCTCTTTGAACTTGACCAATTTTACGATCACGTGTCTCAGTAGCGCCACTTCTGTGGGTTTGGGTGAGAGGGCCCTGTGTGGTCGTTCAAGCTCTAAATGAAGAGTTTCTGAGGAATCTTTAAGATAAGCAAATAAGGACTGCAAATAGTTTTCAAGAACATGTACAAGAACAGTTTCTGCAATTCCACGATTTCTGATGATCTGACATCTGTGCTGATTTTCCATATCTTCCAGGGTTAAATGGTCACTATGACTCTTTAGACCAGTGCTTTCCAAACTGTGTGTCGTGACACGTTATTGTGTGTCAGCGGCAGTGTGTAGGTGTCTCCCTGCACTAATTTCTGTTAATTAATTAATTATTTTATTATTTTTTTTTTTGGTGTCCAACTTTCCACCTGTCTGCTACGCATATCACATGGTTGACATGTGATTGATACCTAGTGGGTCACAGATCATCTTAACCTATTGGCGCAGCTCTGTGGGAACTGAAACTATTCCCATTGGCGGCACATTGGCTCGTGACTACAAATGTAGCCTCCTCAATTGGCTCGTGACTGCATGTGTAGTCAGTAAGTGGGATAGCAGTGTGTTTGTAGTGCGGGCAGTAGTCAATCGGACTCGCAGAGCTCTGAGGGCGGCAGCTTAAACACTGAGCTGAAGTCAGAAGTCAAAGTGGTTGTTTTTTTGGGGGGGTTGCAGCTAGCTCCCAGTAGTGCACTGCTGCTCCTGCTCTTGATGTATGGATAGGAAGTGGAAGCTTTAAAATGCTTGATGATGAAATGCGAGTGTCTTTATCTAATATTCCACAAAATATTCAGAAACTGTGTTCATCCCATCAACCTCATACATCCCATTAAAAAATAAATAGCTATTGGTGTTATTAAACTTTTTTTTAATTATTGCACATACATACATACTGTTACTTATAAATACATTTTGTTATTATATCATTTATGTATGTGTCCGTATCTCTTAAAACAGTTAGTTTAACCTCCTGTTTGCTGGTACAACTCAATTACTGTGTCATGAAATGATGTAGGTCTAAAAAGTGTGTCACCAACATGAAAGGTTTGGAAAGCTCTGCTTTAGACATTAGTATGCTCTGGAGATCTCAGAGGCACCTGCCTCAGCTCCTTCCTCCAGTTGTTTTTACACAATTACCTATATCACTAATATCTTTTCTCAATTCAGAGATCTCGTCCTTAAAGGGACATTATACACTCATTTTTTCTTTGCATAAATGTTTTTCAGATGATCTATTTATATAGCCCATAAAGTTTTTTTTTTTTTTTTTAAATGTATAGTTTTGCTTATTTTTAAATAACATTGCTCTGATTTTCAGACTCCTAACCAAGCCCCAAAGTTTTATGAGAATACCGTCAGATACCTACTCCAGCTTGCTCCTGTTTGTGTAAAGGGTCTTTTCATATGCAAAAGAAGGGGGAGGGGGGAGTGTCTTATTTCCCACTTGCAGTGGGCTTTCCAGCTACCTTTTTTAACAGAGCTAAACTGAGAGCTTCTAAGTAAGTTTTTAAACCGTTTTATACTGGATTTTTATATCAGTATCTGTGCATCTAATTCTTTATAATAGTGTCTATTACATGCAGTTATATGAAAATGAGTGTATACTGTCCCTTTAATGCATTCTCGCACCTGGGTGACTAAGGTAGACAAATCTTGCTTAGACAGAAGGTCCTTTTAAAAGGATTTGGGAATAGAGAAAGTCTCTGAGTGAGGGTCTACGTCTGAGTTAGAAGATGGTGAGGTACCTGTGGTGTCAAAATCAGAGGATTGCATAGTTTCTGCTGATTTAAAATGTTCACTGAAGGAGTGGAGGCACATCAATTTGAAGTCGTATCTTGTTTTCATGCCTTTTTATGCAACATTTTGACAGGTGCTGAGTATCGAAGTTGAATTAAGTGAATAAACTAATAGGGGCATATGTATCAAGCTCCGTATGGAGCTTGATGCCCCGTGTTTCTGGCGAGCCTGCAGGCTCACCAGAAACAGCAGTTATGAAGCAGCGGTCACAAAGACCACTGCTCCATAACCTGTCCGCCTGCTCTGAGGCGACAGACATCGCCGAAAATCAACCCGATCGAGTACGATCAGGTTGATTGACACCCCCTGCTGGCGGCCCATTGGCCGCAAGTCTGCAGGGCGCGGCGTTGCACCAGCAGCTCTTGTGAGCTGCTGGTGCAATGCTGAATACGGCGAGCGTATTGCTCGCCGTATTCAGCGATGTCTGTCGGACCTGATCCGCACTGTTGGATCAGGTCCGACAGACATTGATAACTAGAGGCCATAGGCTTTACAAACAACTTGTAAACTGGAAGTCTTCTGCATACATATGTAACAATTTCAATATAATTTAACAATGCAGAGCTTAAGCTTAAAGGGACACTGGACCCAAATTTTTTCTTTTGTGATTCAGATAGAGCATGCAATTTTAAGCAACTTTCTAATTTACTCCTATTATCATTTTTTTTCTTCATTCTCTTGCTATCTTTATTTGAAAAAGAAGGCATCTAAGCTAAGGAGACAGACAATTTTTGGTTTAGACCACCGGACAGCACTTGTTTATTGGTGGGTGAATTTATCCACCAATCAGCAAGAACAACCCAGATTGTTCACCAAAAATGTGCTGGCTTCTAAACTTACATTCTTGCTTTTCAAATAAAGATACCAAGAGAATTAAGAAAATTTGATAATAGGAGTAAATTAGAAACTTGCTTAAAATTGCATGCCCTATCTGAATTACAAAAGAAAAAAAATTGGGTTCAGATCACTCTCTGTGCACATGATGGTTTATAGACTTATAGTAGAAATTGCATGGTGCATAAAAAGGTATGTGAGAGTAAAGTATATATGTGGATTCAAATTCTGCAAAGAAGGGGGCACATAAAATATATATATATATTATATAGGATTTGAGGAACAATACACAAAACGCCAAAGAAAACAAAGTTCCTTGGCAGCTTTCTGTGGTGTAATAAATTAATCAAACCAGGTTCCTATAGGAATGGAAAACAAACAGAGGCGCTTCTTAGCACAATATTGGCAGGATATAAAATCAAATTATAATAAGAATCAGTCTCACTCACTTGAGGTAAAGCACACAATTGTGCTTAAAAAGCGTTCTGAGACATTAAGAGCCTCTCGGCTGACTCCCCTCAATGCAGAGGTGCTGGAAGCAATCCAAAAAGCGGCTAGTCCCGTGCAGGCTGCCTTCAGATGGATCCGATGGTCTTTAGATCGCGTTCCTCACAATCCCTGACAACCAATCCTACAGATCAAAAGGAGAAAGGATACCAGGCACCAGCAGGAGCAACAGCAAAGCGGTAGCTGTAATTTTAAAAACCATTAATAAAAAACACAGCAATGTGTTTCTCGGCGGTCAACACAATTTTATCAGGCTGTTTCAATACATAAAACCGCTACAATATTAAAAATACTCAGGGTCCAATTGGAAGTGCCAGTGTACAACACCACGCCTCTTGCTTAATCAAGGGCTGACGTACTAAATTCGCCACTGGTTACAATGTGTGCAAAAGGATGTAATACATTCATTACAAGAATAATTTGTATACATAATTACAAAAGTTGCTATTAAGTTTACATATGTTATACATGGAAACAATATATAGTGATCGCCTCAAAAAAGGCAATTGAATGATTAAATCACCCCTAATATCAAATTGATATGTGAAAAGTGCAAAGATCGCACAACACACCATAACTAATTTAATATCACTGTCATTATATTAGATAAGTTAGGGTGTGTTGTACGATCTTTTGTACTTTTCAGATATCAATTTTAATTTTTTTTATTTTTATTTATTTTTTGTTTTTATTAAAGGTTTCTAAAATTACAGCTACCGCCGAAAGGCTCTTAAAGGACCAGTCAACACAGTAGATTTGCATAATCAACAAATGCAAGATAACACGACAATGCAATAGCCGACAGCGTACGCAATATCGGATCATGTCTGTTCGCACAAGGATAATTCGGCCCCTTAGTCTGAACTTCAAATGAGCAGTAGATTTTTTTTCTGACAATTTTAAAAGTTATGTCTATTTCCACTCCCCCTGTACCATGTGACAGCCATCAGCCAATCACAAATGCATACACGTACCATGTGACAGCCATCAGCCAATCACAAATGCATACACGCTTATTCTGTGAATTCTTGCACATGCTCAGTAGGAGCTGGTGACTCAAAAAGTTTAAATATAAAAAGACTGTGCACATTTTGTTAATGGAAGTAAATTGGAAAGTTGTTTAAAATTGCACGCTCTATCTGAATAATGAAAGTTAATTTTGACTTGAGTGTCCCTTTAATGTGTTGGATCGCTTTTTGAGCACAATTGTGTACTTTACCTCAAGTGAGTGAGACTGATTTATGTGAGAGTAAAACTGCCTGAATGGCTGTAAAGCACAGTAAGCAAATAAATCTTCTTATTTCTAGCTTATGAGCACAACTATTTAACAGGCAAAATGAAGATGTCTCTCAATCATGGATAGATAATATGGGCCTCGCAAAGGCAGAATCACATGGGTCACAGATCATACAGGGAACTATATAAATACAGGATATTTAGGATTTTCCTAAAATGGACTTGTTCAGTTCAAAATGTGCAGGTTAGAATAGGCAATAGTTGCTACAGCGAGGTTTCATAGTGTGCACCCCTCAAACTGCTACAATGCCTGGAGTCCCTGTACCTTTGTACAGTTCCAGCACATCCTATGTATATTCCCAGTGTCCAAATTATACTCAGCATAAATACACTCACATTCCATCGATGGTGCCTGCAGGCTGAGGAAAACTGTAGTTCCAGTGATCCGGTACATGGAGCACTTCCCTGCAAGCAAGATCCATGGTATGGGCACTCAGGTTAGGGGGAGTGTGGTCCGTGATTTTTCGGTGAGGCTACAACCAGAGAATTAGCGATGACCTAGGGCAGGTGATCCGGAGCATACCCAGAGTGAGTCCATCTTCATCAAGCACCCTATCTGCCCCATAAACTTTTTTTTAACATAACTATAGTGCTATTAATATTAATACATATGATAAACCCATTGCTATACAAATTACTTTGGCCATGTTTACATTGTTGCCGAATAGTAAACATATTGTGTCACACAATCCTGTACTGACTTTGTTTTACACATGGAGGCCTATTTATCAAATGTCTGTCGGACCAAATGTCTGTCGGATGTCTGTCTGTCATATCAGGTCCGACAGACATTGGTGTATGCGGAGAGCAATACATTGTACGTATTCAGCATTGCACCAGCAGCTCTTGTGAGCTGCTGGTGCAACGCTGCCCCCTGCAGACTCGCGGCCGGGAGGTGTCAATCAACCCGATCGTACTCGATCATGTTGAATTGAAGCATTGTCTTTAGACCGCTGCTTCATAACTGCAGGCTCGCCAGAAACACGGCCCTCAAGCTCCATCCGGAGCTTGATAAATGGGCCCCATAGTTTCCATATTTAAAGCATTATATTTTACCAAGACCACTGCTCTATAACCTGTCCGCCTGCTCTGAGTTGTCGGACAGAAATCAACCCGAGCCGCGAATCTGCAGGGGGCGGTATTGCACCAGCAGTTCACAAGAACCGCTGGTGCAATGAGAAATGCTGACAGCGTATTCTGTCGGCATTTATCGATGTGCAGCGGACATGATACGCTACATTGTATCATGTCCGCTCGCACTATAATAAATTGACCCCTCAGACTGGACAGGGTACACATCCCAAGTCAATGTGCATTGTGCAACTGTTTGGTTAGGGACCCAGGGAGGGAGAGACCTTGTTTTTTTCCACTTTTTGCACTCCATTGAAGTCTTTGGGGGAATACATTAATATGATTGCGATATTTGGACTTCGGCTTTTTGTGCATTGGGTTATCACTTGTGCAAAAATCTTTTTACTTTTAACTTGTAGTACACTGTAAAACTCTTGAGAAAACTTAGGTTTCAGCTCTTGGGAGGATCACAGCTGCAGATGAAAAAAAAGTATATTTGTATCACCAAGACAATTGGGCTATTATGACAGCATAGACCAAGCAGTGTGAGGTGAAATATAATAAACTTAGATAAGTTGCTGTTAATGCAAGCACAGCAAATCAAAGCACACTGATTTCTCAGATCTGTTATTGCCTCACAGATAGGAATCAGTGTAGAATTGCAAGTAATTATAAAAGTCTTTTATGGTCACTAATAAGCAACAGTAAACTTCCTTTATATACCTGCCTGCAATAAATTGAGAGATTATGCAGGAGTGGTTGTTTGTGCAAAAAAGAAGAGAGAGAGCAGCTTGATGTTTCTAGTTGTACTGTCTCTTTAAATAGCACACCGGAGCAGGTCTTGTGAATAAGCAAGTAAGTTGAAAGGAGCACAAAGTTTGTATACGCAGAGTAGAGCTTTAGTTGTTATGGCTGTATATATATGCAGTTAAATGGAAAGCAGATTCTATTTAAGCAAAGCACTCTGTGTTGTTAAGCTCAAGTTGTAGTGTGAGCTTAAAACAGATAATTTGAATCCAATTAGGAAGGATCAAGAAAGGAGTCTGAAATGAAGGCTTAATTTCCAAGTAGCAGGAACAAACAAACAAACTGTGAAACAGTACTATCTGCAATAACTAAGCACCTGTTTAATGTCAGGTGATCCCTTAAGTAAAGGGAAAGGTAAAACCATGTGATGTGGAAATGGAAGGAGAGATGCAAAACACGGAGTGGAATCCTCACATACACATGCTACCCGACATGTGAAAAAAGCCTTTGTCTACAGGAGTTGACGTGCGAGCAGGAGCTTAAACTAATGCTCCGCTCATTATCTAGCCTAATAAGTAAGCACAATTCATATCACACACAGTGAGTGCTGGGAACCTTGTGCATGACTTCACAGATATCAACTGCACTTGCAAAGGGCCAATGCCTTGTCCATAGTAGCTACATGCAAATGCCACCAACATGCATAGTACATCAATCTCAAACTGGGGATTTGGAAAGGAAGGTTATTTTTAACTTTGTTTGCAATATTAGGGGAGGCATTTATTGTTTAATTATGGGGAAACCGTTATTTTATGTCCCTTTTATGGAAGTTTAAAACCTAAACTCTGACATTCAAAATGACGTGTTCATGATTCAGATCAAATATGCAATTTTACACAACTTTCCAATTTACTTCTGTTATCAATTTTGCTTAGATCTCTTGATATTCTTGTAAAAGAGTAATCATAGGAAAGCTCAGGAGCATGCACGTGTCCTTAGCCATCAAGCAGCAGTGTTTGTAACAATATTTTTAACAATGCCATAGAGTGTCTGTAGCATTCTATGGTAACAGTGTTTGTATGCATAACATTGTTATAAACATTGTTGCAAACACTGCTGCCAGATGTCTAAATACTTGTGCACAGTCCTGAGCTCACCTAGAACTACTCTTTAACAAAGGATACCAAGAAAACTAAGCAAAATTGATTATAGATTTTAATTGGAAAGTTGTTTAATGCCTTTATGACCAATAAATGTGTCCGTCATGGAACAAATGAGCAAATGGAAGCTGTGTCCTTAAGGGGTTAAATTGAAAGGAAATTGAAATAAGAAGTATGACGTGAACCTCATTTGTATATCTTACCCAGAATCCTTTTCCTGCATTGGAAACAATCGGCTAGATTACAAGTTGAGCGTTATGAGTCAAATAGCAGCATTGTGGCCCATAACGCATAATTTTCCCTAACGCAGCCATTACAAGTCTTGTGGGTATAGTTGTACTGCAAGCCTTTTAGCCTGTAACGCAACGTCAGTACCACACTCGTAAAAATGATGTTTTTTTAATGGGATTCCCATAGCGCTGCCATTACGAGTTTTTTGGTGAGGCTAAAAAACCTGCATTACAGCATAAAACAACAAGAACCGTAATGCCATCTAAAGTCAGTAGTTATGAGCTTTACTCTACAAATCTGTTACATAAAACTCATAACTAAAGTGTTAAAAAGTACACTAAAACTACATATTAGCCCCTAAACTGAGGACCTCCCGCATCGCAAACACTATGATAAATTTATTAACCTCTAATCTGCCGTTCCCGACATCAACACCACTAATAAAATGTATTAACCCCTATTCCACCATTCCCCGACATCGTCACCACTATGCTAAAATTATTAACCTCTAAACCGCCGCCCTCCTGCATCAAAAAAACTATTTAAATATTATTAACCCCTAATCTGCCGTCCTCCCACATTGCCCCCACTATACTAAAGTTATTTAGCCCTATACCGCCGCTACTATAATAAACCTATTAACCCCTAAACTGCAAGCCCTCCCACAACGAAATATACTAAACTACTCTATTAACCCCTAAACCGAAAGCCCCCCACATCGAAATAAACAAAATTAAACTATTCACCCCTAAACCTAATGCCCCCTAACTTTATATTAAAATTACAATTTCCATAGCTTAAATTAAATTTAAACTTACCTGTTAAATTAAAAAAACAAAGTTTAAACTACCAATTAAACTAATATAATTATTAAACTAAAATTAAACTAACTACCAATTAAATAAAACTAAACTACACATAAAGAAAATCCTAACACTACTCTAAAAATTACAAAGTATCTAATTACAAAAACAAAAAAATACTAAGTTACAAAAAATAACAAACACTAAATTACGGAAAATAACAAACGAAATTATCCAAAATAAAAAAGAATTACACCTAATCTAATAGCCCTATTAAAATAAAAAACCCACCCAAAATAAAAAATAAAAAAAACCCTAGCCTACAATAAACTACCAATAAAAGGGCCTTTTGTGGTGCATTGCCCCAAAGATATCAGCTCTTTTACCTGTAAAAAAAACAAAGACCCCCCCAACAGTAAAACCCACCACCCAACCAACCCCCCAAAATAAAAAACCTAATTCTAAAATAACCTAAGATACCCATTGCCCTGAAAAGGGCATTTGTATGGGCATTGCCCTTAAAAGGGCATTTAGCTCTTTTACTGCCCAAACCCTAAACTAAAAAAAAAAAATATCCAAAAAACCTTAAAAAATGCCTAACACTAACCCCCGACAATCCACTTACAGATTTTGAAGTCCCGCTTGAACGATCTTCATTCCAGAGTTGAAGTCCTCATCCAGGTGGTGAGAAATCTTCATCCAGGTGGCCTCTTCAATCTTCATCCCGGCATTGAAGTCCTCATCCAAGCGGCAAGAAGTCTTTATCCAGGTGGCCTCTCCAATCTTCATCCAGACGGCATCTTCTATCTTGATCCCAGAGTCACAGAGCGGGTCCATCCTGAAGTCATCCGGCGCAGAGCATCCTCTTCATATGATCGCCCCCGTACACTGAACATTCAATGCAAGGAACGCGATTCAAGCCAATAGAATGAGAGCTGTTTAAATCCTAATGGCTGATTTAAATAGCCAATAGGATTTTAGCAGCCCTTATTCCAATTGGCTGATTCAAATTTTCTTTTTCTTTTTTCTTTTGGATTATTTAATTTTTTTATTTTTTTGTAATTTAGTGTTTTGTTTCTCCAACATTGGTGTGTCCGGTCCACGGCGTCATCCTTACTTGTGGGATATTCTCTTCCCCAACAGGAAATGGCAAAGAGTCCCAGCAAAGCTGGCCATATAGTCCCTCCTAGGCTCCGCCCACCCCGTCATTCTCTTTGCCGTTGCACAGGCAACATCTCCACGGAGATGGTTAAGAGTTTTTTTGGTGTTTAAATGTAGTTTTTATTCTTCTATCAAGTGTTTGATATTTTAAAATAGTGCTGGTATGTACTATTTACTCTGAAACAGAAAAGGATGAAGATTTCTGTTTGTGAGAGGAAGATGATTTTAGCAGACAGTAACTAAAATCGATTGCTGTTTCCACATAGGACTGTTGAGATGAAGTAACTTCAGTTGGAGGAAGCAGTTAGCAGACTTTTCTGCTTAAGGTATGACTAGCCATATTTCTAACAAGACGATGTAATGCTGGAAGGCTGTCATTTCCCCTCATGGGGACCGGTAAGCCATTTTCTTAGTCAAACAAACAGAATAAAGGGCTTATTATGGGCTAAAAAACTGGTAGACTTTTTTATGGGCTAAATCGATTGCTTTATTTGGGCATTTTATTCATATTTATGCTGACAATTTGCATTTATAAACTTGGGGAACGTTTATTAAACGGCAGGCACTGTGTTAGACACCTTTTCCAGTCAGGGGGCCTTCCTAGTTGTAGACTGAGCCTCATTTTCGCGCCATTACTGCGCAGTTGTTTTTTGAGAGCAGGGCATGCAGATGCATGTGTGAGGATCTAAAAATTGCTGGAAAAGCTTCTAGAAGGCGTCAATTGGTATCGTATTCCCCTCTGGGCTTGGTTGGGTCTCAGCAAAGACTATAGCTGGGACTGTATAGGGGTTAAATTTATAAACGGCTCCGGTTCCGTTATTTTAAGGGTTAAAGCTCTGAAAATTGGTGTGCAATACTATTAATGCTTTAAGACACTGTGGTGAAATTTTGGTAATTTTTGAACAATTCCTTCATACTTTTTCACATATTCAGTAATAAAGTGTTTTCTGTTTAAAATTTAAAGAGACAGTAATGGTTTTGTTTTAAAACATTTTTTTGTGCTTTGTTGACAAGTTTAAACCTGTTTAACATGTCTGTACCTTCAGATAAGCTATGTTCCGTCGACAAGAGTTCCCTTCTTGGGAACAATAATAGATTCCTTAGAAATGAGGATTTTTCTGACAGAGGTCAGAAAATCAAAACTTCTAAGCTCTTGTCAAGTGCTTCATTCTGTTCCTCGTCCTTCCATAGCGCAGTGCATGGAACTAGTAGGGTTGATGGTTGCAGCAATGGACATAGTTCCTTTTGCACGAATTCATCTAAGACCATTACAACTGTGCATGCTCAAACAGTGGAATGGGGACTATACAGACTTGTCTCCAATGATTCAAGTAGATCAGAAGACCAGAGATTCACTCCGTTGGTGGCTGACCCTGGACCATCTGTCCCAGGGAATGAGCTTCCGCAGACCAGAGTGGGTCATTGTCACGACCGACGCCAGTCTAGTGGGCTGGGGCGCAGTCTGGGAATCCCTAAAAGCTCAGGGTCTATGGTCTCGGGAAGAGTCTCTTCTCCCGATAAACATTCTGGAACTGAGAGCGATATTCAATGCTCTCAGGGCTTGGCCTCAGCTAGCAAAGGCCAGATTCATAAGGTTCCAATCAGACAACATGACGACCGTTGCGTATATCAATCATCAGGGGGGAACAAGGAGTTCCCTGGCGATGAAAGAAGTGACCAAAATAATTCAATGGGCGGAGGATCACTCCTGCCACCTGTCTGCGATCCACATCCCAGGTGTGGAAAACTGGGAGGCGGATTTTCTGAGTCGTCAGACATTCCATCCGGGGGAGTGGGAACTCCATCCGGAGATCTTTGCCAAAATAACTCAATTATGGGGCATTCCAGACATGGATCTGATGGCGTCTCATCAGAACTTAAAGGTTCCTTGCTACGGGTTCAGATCCAGGGATCCCAAGGCGACTCTAGTAGATGCACTAGTAGCACCTTGGACCTTCAACCTAGCTTATGTATTTCCACCGTTTCCTCTCATTCCCAGGCTGGTAGCCAGGATCAATCAGGAGAGGGCCTCGGTGATCTTGATAGCTCCTGCGTGGCCACGCAGGACTTGGTATGCAGACCTGGTGAATATGTCATCGGCTCCACCATGGAAGCTACCTTTGAGACAGGACCTTCTTGTTCAGGGTCCATTCGAACATCCAAATCTGGTCTCCCTCCAGCTGACGGCTTGGAGATTGAACGCTTGATTCTATCGAAGCGTGGGTTTTCAGATTCTGTGATAGATACTCTGGTTCAGGCCAGAAAACCGGTAACTAGAAAGATTTACCATAAAATATGGAAAAGATATATCTGTTGGTGTGAATCCAAAGGATTCCCATGGAATAAGATAAAAATTCCTAAGATTCTCTCCTTTCTACAAGAAGGTTTGGAGAAAGGATTATCTGCAAGTTCTCTAAAGGGACAGATCTCTGCTTTATCTGTCTTACTACACAAAAGACTGGCAGCTGTGCCAGATGTTCAAGCATTTGTTCAGGCTCTGGTTAGGATCAAGCCTGTTTACAGACCTTTGACTCCCCCCTGGAGTCTAAATCTAGTTCTTTCAGTTCTTCAAGGGGTTCAGTTTGAACCTTTACATTCCATAGATATTAAGTTACTATCTTGGAAAGTTTTGTTTTTGGTTGCAATTTCTTCTGCTAGAAGAGTTTCAGAGTTATCTGCTCTGCAGTGTTCTCCGCCCTATCTGGTGTTCCATGCAGATAAGGTGGTTTTGCGTACTAAGCCTGGTTTTCTTCCTAAGGTTGTTTCTAACAAAAATATTAACCAGGAGATAGTTGTACCTTCTTTGTGTCCGAATCCAGTTTCAAAGAAGGAACGTTTGTTACATAGGGCTGTGGCTTCCACATGGGCCTTCAAGAACGAGGCTTCTGTTGACCAGATATGTAAGGCAGCGACTTGGTCTTCACTGCACACTTTTGCCAAATTTTACAAATTTGATACTTTTGCTTCTTCGGAGGCTATTTTTGGGAGAAAGGTTTTGCAAGCTGTGGTGCCTTCCGTTTAGGTAACCTGATTTGCTCCCTCCCTTCATCCGTGTCCTAAAGCTTTGGTATTGGTTCCCACAAGTAAGGATGACGCCGTGGACCGGACACACCAATGTTGGAGAAAACAGAATTTATGCTTACCAGATAAATTACTTTCTCCAACGGTGTGTCCGGTCCACGGCCCGCCCTGTTTTTTTAATCAGGTCTGATGAATTATTTTCTCTAACTACAGTCACCACGGTACCATATGGTTTCTCCTATATATATTTCCTCCTGTCCGTCGGTCGAATGACTGGGGTGGGCGGAGCCTAGGAGGGACTATATGGCCAGCTTTGCTGGGACTCTTTGCCATTTCCTGTTGGGGAAGAGAATATCCCACAAGTAAGGATGACGCCGTGGACCGGACACACCGTTGGAGAAAGTAATTTATCAGGTAAGCATAAATTCTGTTTTTTTTGTAATTTTAGGTTTTACTGTAAGGTAGTTAGGCTTTATTTCACTGGTAATTTTGTATTTATTTTAACTAGGTAGTTAGTAAATAGTTAATAACTATTTACTAACTTGTCTACCTAAATAAAATAAATACAAACTTACCTGTGAAATAAAAATAAAACCTAAGCTAGCTACAATATAACTATTAGTTATATTGTAGCTAGCTTAGGTTTTATTTCACAGGTAAGTTTGTATTTAGCTTTAAATAGGTATTATTTAGCTAATAATTGTAACTTTAGTTTAGCTCTAGTTTAATTATGTTAAAGTTAGGGGGGTGTTAGGGTTAGGGTTAGGTTTAAAGGTTAATAGTTTAATTTAGATTTTTGCGATGTAGGGGGCTGGCAGTTTAGGGGTTAATAGGTTTTTCTTTCATGTAATTGGCAAGAGTCCATGAGCTAGTGACATATGGGATATACATTCCTACCAGGAGGGGCAAAGTTTCCCAAACCTCAAAATGCCTATAAATACACCCTCACCACACCCACAATTCAGTTTTACAAACTTTGCCTCCTATGGAGGTGGTGAAGTAAGTTTGTGCTAGATTTCTATGTTGATATGCGATTTGCAGCATGCTGAAGCCCGGTTTCCTCTCAGAGTGTAGTGAATGACAGAGGGATGTGAAGGGAGTATTGCCTAATGCAATGGTCATCCTATCGGGGATCTATTTCATAGGTTCTCTGTTTTCGGTCGTAGAGATTCATCTCCTACCTCCCTTTTCAGATCGACGATATACTCTTATATACCATTACCTCTGCTGATTCTCGTTTCAGTACTGGTTTGGCTATCTGCTATATGTAGATGAGTGTCTTTTGGTAAGTATGTCTTATTTTATTTATGACACTCTCAGCTATGGTTTGGCACTTTATATGTAAAGTTCTAAATATTTGTTTTATACGTATATTTGCCATGATTCAGGTTAATCAGCACATTTCCTTCTTACAGACTGTCTTTGTTTCTTTTTGCTTCTGGTTTCCAGAGGCTTATTCTGTTTGCATTTTTTCCCATTCCTGAAACTGTCATTTAAGGAATTTGATAATTTTGCTTTATTTGTTGTTTTTTTTCTATTACATATTGTAAGATGTCTCAGTCTGACCCTGTATCAGAATCTACTTCTGGAATGCTGCTGCCTGATGTCGGTTCTACCAAAGCTAAGTGCATTTGTTGTAAACTTATGGTAACTGTTCCTCCGGCTGTAATTTGTGTTAGTTGTCATGATAAACTTTCAAAAGCAGACAATATTTTCATTAGTAGTAGTCCATTACCTTGTTGTTGTTCCTTCAACATCTAATGTTCAGGATATTCCTGTTAATGTGAGAGAATTTGTTTCTAATTCTATTCAGAAGGCCCTGTCTGTTATACCTCCTTCTAATAAACGTAAAAGGTCTTTTAAAACTTCTCATAAATTAGATGAATTTTTAAATAACCAACAACATTCTGATTTATCTATCTCTGATGAGGATCTATCTGGTTCAGAAGATTCTGCCTCAGATATTGACACTGACAAATCTTCATATTTATTTAAAACGGAGTTTATTTGTTCCTTATTAAAAGAGGTGTTGATTGCATTTGATATGGAGGAGACTAGTCCTCTTGATATTAAAACCAGTAAACATTTAAATTCGGTTTTTAAACCTCCTGTAGTTATTCCAGAGGTTTTTCCAGTTCCTGATGCTATTTCAGATGTAATTTCTAGGGAATGGAATAGTTTGGGTACTTCATTTACTCCTTCTTTAAGGTTTAAGAGACTGTACCCTTTGCCGTCTGATAGATTGGAGTTTTGGGAAAAAATCCCCAAAGTTGATGGGGCTATCTCTACTCTTGCTAAACGTACTACTATTCCTACGGCAGATAGTACTTCTTTTAAAGATCCTTTAGATAGGAAGCTTGAATCTTATCTAAGGAAGGCTTATTTATGTTCAGGTCATCTTTGGCTTCTTGGTTAAAGCTTTTGATTCATCATGCTTATTTGGAGTCGGGTAAATCCCCACCTCAGAGGATTACGGCTCATTCTACCAGGTCAGTTTCTACTTCCTGGGCTTTTAATAATGAAGCTTCTGTTGATCAGATTTGCAAAGCAGCAACTTGGTCTTCTTTGCATACTTTTACTAAATTCTACCATTTTGATGTTTTCTCTTCTTCAGAAGCAGTTTTTGGTAGAAAAGTTCTTCAGGCAGCTGTTTCAGTTTCATTCTTCTGCTTATAATTTCAGTTTTTTTCATTATAAGATTAAAACTTTTTGATTTGGTTTGTGGATTCTTTTTTTCAGCGGAGTTCCACATCTTGGGTATTTGCTATCCCATACGTAACTAGCTCATGGACTCTTGCCAATTACATGAAAGAAAACATAATTTATGTAAGAACTTACCTGATAAGTTAATTTCTTTCATATTGGCAAGAGTCCATGAGGCCCACCCTTTTTGTGGTGGTTATGATTTTTTTGTATAAAGCACAAATATTCCAATTCCTTGTTGATGCTTTTGCTCCTTTCTTATCACCCCACTTAGCTATTCATTAAACTGAATTGTGGGTGTGGTGGGGGGGTGTATTTATAGGCATTTTGAGGTTTGGGAAACTTTGCCCCTCCTGGTAGGAATCTATATACCATACGTCACTAGCTCATGGACTCTTGCCAATATGAAAGAAATAAATTTATCAGGTAAGTTCTTACATAAATTATGTTATTTAGTGGTAGTGATGTGGGGGGCCAGAGGTTTAGGGGTTAATAACTTTATTTAGTTGCGGCGATGTCGGGGAGTGGTGGAATAGGGGTTAATAACTTTAATATAGTGGCGGCGATGTTGGGGTGTGGCAGAATAGGGGTTAATAACTTTAGTATAGTGGTGGCGATATCGGGAGCGGCAGATTAGGGGTGTTTAGATGTGGGCTTTATGTTAGGATGTTAGATTTAAATGTTAGTTTTCTTTCCCCATAGACATGAATGGGGCTGCGTTACGGAACTTTTCTTTCCACGATCGCAGGTGTCTTTTTCTGACACCTTCTCCCCATTAATGTCTTTGGGGAAAGTGTGCACTAGCACGTCAAACACTTGCTTTGTGTGCGGTATGGAGCTTAACGCAACCATATCGCACGCACAAGCCGGGTTTTTTAAAACTTGTAATGGCAGTGCCATAGGGGGTTAAATAACACAACTTTTGTTGCATTCTTTACTTTCCATATAGCGTTCAAAACTCCTAATATAGGTGAATGTATTTAGAGGTTTTCTGTGGGAAAAGCAAATCTTTCTCTCTTTCTCTCTCTTTCTCTCTCTCTCTCTCTCTCTCTCCCTCCCTCCCTCCCTCTCTCTCTCTCTCTCTCTCTCTCTCTCTCTCTCAACTTGCTCTCTCTTTTAGATTTGTGTGTTTTTCTTTTCTTACAAAAGCAGAAACATTTTACAGTCACATAAAGCACATCATACTTTTGTTCTTCATGACATCTAAAGCAATAACATAACAATTCACTGCACATTGTTATCATATGCAGTGATTGCCAGTCTGAAAACCAATTTAAAAATGTTGGCTTTACATTCTATAATGGAAACTCAGATAAAACAAAATATGGCAGCATACCAGTGCCATTGGATATAAGCGATGAACAATGTACGTCATACCATAATAATTTGTGTAGGCTTCAGAGATGTATATCATTCTTGCCAAAAGACCATATTTAAAGTGACATTCCGGTCAAAATTTAAATACACATAGACAAATTACATCTTTGACTAGAAACATAATTGCAATATACATGCATTGGCAAAAATGCTTTTAGTAAAAGTTATCACTGTTTAAGTGTTAGCAATTTTCTCTGCACGTGCATGTGAAGCATAGCTATATATTCTCAGTGCACCAGCATTTTAAATACTGCAGCTGCTCAGAATGCCTATGGGTCTTGTACCATGTCAGGAGTTAACACATTGAGTCATTAGCAGATGGTACAAGCACCTTAGGCTGTCTGAGCAAATGATGGCCTAGATTTAGAGTTCGGCGGTAGCCGTCAAAACCAGCGTTAGAGGCTCCTAACGCTGGTTTTGGCCGCCCGCTGGTATTTGGAGTCAGTGATTAAAGGGTCTAACGCTCACTTTTCAGCCGCGACTTTTCCATACCGCAGATCCCCCTACGCCATTTGCGTATCCTATCTTTTCAATGGGATCTTTCTAACGCCGGTATTTAGAGTCGTTTCTGCAGTGAGCGTTAGAGCTCTAACGACAAGATTCCAGCCGCCTGAAAATAGCAGGAGTTAAGAGCTTTCTGGCTAACGCCGGTTTATAAAGCTCTTAACTACTGTACCCTAAAGTACACTAACACCCATAAACTACCTATGTACCCCTAAACCGAGCTCCCCCCACATCGCCGCCACTCGATTAAAAATTTTAACCCCTAATCTTCCGACCGCCACCTACGTTATACTTATGTACCCCTAATCTGCTGCCCCTAACCCCGCCGACCCCTATATTACATTTATTAACCCTTAATCTGCCCCCCACAACATCGCCGCCAGCTACTTAAAATAATTAACCCCTAATCTTCCGACCGCAAAGCGCCGCCACCTACGTTATCCTTATGTACCCCTAATCTGCTGCCCCTAACACCGCCGACCCCTATATTATATTTATTAACCCCTAATCTGCCCCCCACAACGTCGCCGACACCTGCCTACACTTATTAACCCCTAATCTGCCGAGCGGACCGCACCGCTACTATAATAAAGTTATTAACCCCTAACCCGCCTCACTAACCCTATCATAAATAGTATTAACCCCTAATCTGCCCTCCCTAACATCGCCGACACCTAACTTCAATTATTAACCCCTAATCTTCCGATCGGACCTCACCGCTATTCTAATAAATGTATTAACCCCTAAAGCTAAGTCTAACACTAACACCCCCCTAACTTAAATATAATTTTAATCTAACGAAATAAATTAACTCTTATTAAATAAATTAATCCTATTTAAAGCTAAATACTTACCTGTAAAATAAACCCTAATATAGCTACAATATAAATTATAATTATATTTTAGCTATTTTAGGATTAATATTTATTTTACAGGCAACTTGGTATTTATTTTAACTAGGTACAATAGCTATTAAATAGTTAAGAACTATTTAATAGTTACCTAGTTAAAATAATTACAAAATTACCTGTAAAATAAATCCTAACCTAAGATATAATTAAACCTAACACTACCCTATCAATAAAATAATTAAATAAACTACCTACAATTACCTACAATTAACCTAACACTACACTATCAATAAATTAAATAAACACAATTGCTACAAATAAATACAATTAAATAAACTAGCTAAAGTACAAAAAATAAAAAAGAACTAAGTTACAGAAAATAAAAAAATATTTACAAACATAAGAAAAATATTACAACAATTTTAAACTAATTACACCTACTCTAAGCCCCCTAATAAAATAACAAAGCCCCCCAAAATAAAAAATTCCCTACCCTATTCTAAATTAAAAAAGTTACAAGCTCTTTTACCTTACCAGCCCTGAACAGGGCCCTTTGCGGGGCATGCCCCAAGAAGTTCAGCTCTTTTGCCTGTAAAAGAAAACATACAATACCCCCCCCCCAACATTACAACCCACCACCCACATACCCCTAATCTAACCCAAACCCCCCTTAAATAAACCTAACACTAATCCCCTGAAGATCTTCCTACCTTGTCTTTACCATACCAGGTTCACCGATCCGTCCTGGCTCCAAGATCTTCATCCAACCCAAGCGGGGGTTGGCGATCCATAATCCGGTGCTGAAGAGGTCCAGAAGAGGCTCCAAAGTCTTCATCCTATCCGGCAAGAAGAGGACATCCGGACCGGCAAACATCTTCTCCAAGCCGCATCTTCTATCTTCTTCCATCCGGTGCGGAGCGGGTCCATCTTGAAGCAGGCGACGCGGATCCATCCTCTTCTTCCGATGTCTCCCGACGAATGACGGTTCCTTTAAGGGACGTCATCCAAGATGGCGTCCCTCGAATTCCGATTGGCTGATAGGATTCTATCAGCCAATCGGAATTAAGGTAGGAATTTTCTGATTGGCTGATGGAATCAGCCAATCAGAATCTAGTTCAATCCGATTGGCCGATCCAATCAGCCAATCAGATTGAGCTCGCATTCTATTGGCTGATCGGAACAGCCAATAGAATGCGAGCTCAATCTGATTGGCTGATTGGATCAGCCAATCGGATTGAACTTGATTCTGATTGGCTGATTCCATCAGCCAATCAGAAAATTCCTACCTTAATTCCGATTGGCTGATAGAATCCTATCAGCCAATCGGAATTCGAGGGACGCCATCTTGGATGACGTCCCTTAAAGGAACCGTCATTCGTCGGGAGACATCGGAAGAAGAGGATGGATCCGCGTCGCCTGCTTCAAGATGGACCCGCTCCGCACCGGATGGAAGAAGATAGAAGATGCGGCTTGGAGAAGATGTTTGCCGGTCCGGATGTCCTCTTCTTGCCGGATAGGATGAAGACTTTGGAGCCTCTTCTGGACCTCTTCAGCACCGGATTATGGATCGCCAACCCCCGCTTGGGTTGGATGAAGATCTTGGAGCCAGGACGGATCGGTGAACCTGGTATGGTGAAGACAAGGTAGGAAGATCTTCAGGGGATTAGTGTTAGGTTTATTTAAGGGGGGTTTGGGTTAGATTAGGGGTATGTGGGTGGTGGGTTGTAATGTTGGGGGGGGGGGTATTGTATGTTTTCTTTTACAGGCAAAAGAGCTGAACTTCTTGGGGCATGCCCCGCAAAGGGCCCTGTTCAGGGCTGGTAAGGTAAAAGAGCTTGTAACTTTTTTAATTTAGAATAGGGTAGGGAATTTTTTATTTTGGGGGGCTTTGTTATTTTATTAGGGGGCTTAGAGTAGGTGTAATTAGTTTAAAATTGTTGTAATATTTTTCTTATGTTTGTAAATATTTTTTTATTTTCTGTAACTTAGTTCTTTTTTATTTTTTGTACTTTAGCTAGTTTATTTAATTGTATTTATTTGTAGCAATTGTGTTTATTTAATTTATTGATAGTGTAGTGTTAGGTTAATTGTAGGTAGTTTATTTAATTATTTTATTGATAGGGTAGTGTTAGGTTTAATTATATCTTAGGTTAGGATTTATTTTACAGGTAATTTTGTAATTATTTTAACTAGGTAACTATTAAATAGTTCTTAACTATTTAATAGCTATTGTACCTAGTTAAAATAAATACCAAGTTGCCTGTAAAATAAATATTAATCCTAAAATAGCTAAAATATAATTATAATTTATATTGTAGCTATATTAGGGTTTATTTTACAGGTAAGTATTTAGCTTTAAATAGGAATCATTTATTTAATAAGAGTTAATTTATTTCGTTATATGTAAATTATATTTAAGTTAGGGGGGTGTTAGTGTTAGGGTTAGACTTAGCTTTAGGGGTTAATACATTTATTAGAATAGCGGTGAGCTCCGATCGGAAGATTAGGGGTTAATAATTGAAGGTAGGTGTCGGCGATGTTAGGGAGGGCAGATTAGGGGTTAATACTATTTATGATAGGGTTAGTGAGACGGATTAGGGGTTAATAACTTTATTATAGTAGCGCTCAGGTCCGCTCGGCAGATTAGGGGTTAATAAGTGTAGGCAGGTGTCGGCGACGTTGTGGGGGGCCGATTAGGGGTTAATAAATATAACATAGGGGTCGGCGATGTTAGGGCAGCAGATTAGGGGTACATAGGGATAACGTAGGTTGCGGCGGTTTACGGAGCGGAAGATTAGGGGTTAAAACTGTAATGCAGGGGTCAGCGATAGCGGGGGGCGGCAGATTAGGGGTTAATAAGTGTAAGGTTAGGGGTGTTTAGACTCGGGGTACATGTTAGGGTGTTAGGTGCAGACGTAGGAAGTGTTTCCCCATAGGAAACAATGGGGCTGCGTTAGGAGCTGAACGCTGCTTTTTTGCAGGTGTTAGGTTTTTTTTCAGCTCAAACAGTCCCATTGTTTCCTATGGGAGAATCGTGCACGAGCACGTTTTTGATGCCGGCCGCGTCCGTAAGCAACTCTGGTATCGAGAGTTGCATTTGCGGTAAAAATGCTCTACGCTCCTTTTTTGGAGCCTAACGCAGCATTTGTTTTAACTCTCGATACCAGAGTTAAATTTATGGTGCGGCCAGAAAAAAGCCTGCGGAGCGTTAACAGCCCTTTTACCGCCGAACTCTAAATCTAGGCCGATGTGTTTAAAATGCTGGTGCGTGGTGCATACTTAAATACACTCTTGAAACAGCTATAGCTTTAATTAGAAGCATTTTTGCTAATACATGTGTATTCAAAACTGAAATGCTTCCATGTGGATTCCAGTTTTGACTGTAATGTCCCTTTAAATCATTCTAGCATAAATGCAATTCAACATTTTGAAGATATAATTTTGAGCAAAAGTCAGATTTATTTTTAATTACTCAAAGCAGTACTTTTATAGGGTGCATTGTTGTCTGTGTAATCTCATTATTTTTAGTTTTGTCTTTGCTTTGTGTGTTCTGTAACTACTGTATACACAAGAGTGCCCTTTTTGTTTATTTCCTTCTCTAGGCACTCAGACTGATCTACAAAATATGTCGCTTTGGCATATTGCCCCCCAGTGGTTCAGAAATCTGGGCCCACATCCAGTGCTTTCTTAGCCGCCTAATTACATTTTCTTGTTTTGCTTTTAAGAATCATCTGATGCAAAAAAACAATCCAACAATGATATATGTTTTTGTGTTCAAGCATTTTATAACTATATACAGTATATATATATATATATATATATATATATATATATATATATATATATATATATATATATATATATAACTATATATATATATATACTGTATATGCACACTGAGTGGACTAGTATCATTTTCCCTCTTTGGCGTGTAGCTTTTAACCCCTGACAAGCATTGTGATATTTTTTCCACACACTCACACTCACACATATATATATATATATATATATATATATCATTAAAACAATAAATTATTCACAAATTTTAATTTATTCTTTTGTCAAAAGGAAATGAGGCGTTTCATATAAACTATCACCAATTAATATAATTTTTTTTTATCAAGGTTGATTGTTGGATCATTCATATTGTGCTGCATTTTTATATTGTATTTCTTTTCTCGTGTAGGTTTCAATGATGAATGTAATCCTGCAGGTACCATGGATTCTCAAGGAGTAAGTAATGACATTATGTTTTAAAATGTTTTATTGTATAAAATAAATTATGTTAATCTGAAAAAAAGATAAAAACTGTGTTTACTCATGGTTGCAAATTCATACACTAATGTCTGAAGTTTGTGACCTCTTACATTAAGTTATTCTCTGTCTACACATGTTTAGATAGTTTTAGAGTGTTTGTGCTGGTTTAAAGGGACAGTCAACTCCAAAATTGTTATAGTTTAAAAAGATAGATAATAGGGCAGACATTTAATGAACTGACAGTGTCAAGTGGATACTTAAATGGATAGTCTACACCAAAATTTTTATTGTTTAAAAAGATAGAGAATCCCTTTATTACCCATTTCCTATTTTTGCATAGCATGGTTATATTAATATACTTTTTACCTCTGTGATTACCTTGTAGCTAAGCCTCTTCTAACAGCGCCCTTATCATATGGCTATTTATTTATTTATTTATTATTTATTTATTGACTTGCATTTTAGCCAATTAGTGCTATGTCTTGCACAACTCCATGGGAGAGAACACAATTGTATCTATATGGCTCACAGGAACTAGCAGTCTCTTGTTGTGAAAAGCAAATAAAAAAGAATATGATAAGAGGCTGTCTGTAGTGGCTAGAAACAGGCAGAAATTTAGAGGTTTAACTGGTATAAAGTATATTAATATAACTGTGTTGGTTGTGCAAAGCTGGGGAATGGGTAATAAAGGCATTATCTATCTTTTTAAACAATAACAATTCTGGTGTAGACTGTCCCTTTAACTTACTTCTGGAATTTGAATGCTCTCCACTTTCTTATTTAATAGAAATCTGATTAATCGAAACTATTTAAAGAGATTAACCAATTTTATCTAAGGTTATTTTTTTATTTTTTTTATTTAATGGGACATTAAAGTCAACAGTGTAACAGGGTATACAGTTCCAGCATACTATTGAGATTAAGAGGCCATTTTATCAAACTCCGTATGACTCGCCAGAAACAGCAGTTATAAAGTAGCGGTCTAAAGACCGCTGCTCCATAACCCTGTCCGCCAGCTCTGAGCAGGCGGACAGAAATCGCCACAATTCAACCTGATCGAGTACGATCGGGTTGATTGACACCTCCCTGCTGGTGGCCGCGAGTCTGCAGGGGGCAGCGTTGCACCAGCAGCTCTTGTGAGCTGCTGGTGCAATGCTGAATACGGAGAGCGTATTGCGCACTGTCGGATCAGGTCCGCGAGACCTTTGATACATAGGCCTCACAATGTGCGTTAAAAACAGGTTGTCTTAGACTTCGTTTTTGTTCAAATATGTGCACCACATACAATGGCCTCTAGTTATCAAGCTGTCTACTTACCTGCATTCGCCGGCCCAATACCCTCGCCTAAGCTCGCCTTACATCGCTGCCGCGGACCTGAATACGTTTGCCAAAGTTATCAAGAAAGCTGTCAAGAAGCCGCGCACCAAGTACGGAGCGATGAGCAGCGGACTGTTGTTAACTGACAGTCATCAATCTCGCTGCTCATCGGCTTCTTCGCAGCTTTCTTGCTAGCCTGTCACTAAGCACCCACACTATACTATACAGTTTTACCCCCTAAACCGCCGCTCACGGAGCCCCCCGCAACTGAATAAAGTTATTAATCCCTAAACCGCCGCTTCCGGACCCCGCCGCAACTATAATAAATATATTAACCCCTAAACCGCCGCTCCCGGACCCCTCCGCCACTATAATAAATGTATGAACCCCTAAACCGCCGCTCCAGGACCCCACCGCCACCTACATTATACCTATTAACCCCTAATCTGCCGCCCCCTATACCGCCGCGACCTACATAAAGTTATTAACCCCTATCCTGCCGATCCCGGACCCCGCCGCAAATAAATTAATTGTTTAACCGCTAAACCGCCGCACCCGGAGCCCGCCGCCACCTACATTACATTTATTAACCCCTATCCTGCCCCCCCTACACCGCCACCACCTACATTACATTGATTAAACCCTAATCTACCCCCCTACACCGCCGCCACTATATTAAATGAATTAACCCCTAAACCTAAGTCTAACCCTAACACCCCCTAACTTAAATTTTATTTAAATTAATCTAAATAAATATTCCTATAATTAAATAAATAATTCCTATTTAAAACTAAATGCTTACCTATAAAATAAACCCTAAGATAGCTACAATATAATTAATAATTACATTGTAGCTATTTTAGGGTTTATTTTTATTTTACAGGCAACTTTGTATTTATTTTAACTAGGTACAATAGCTATTAAATAGTTATTAACTATTTAATAGCTACCTAGTTAAAATAATTACAAAAGTACCTGTAAAATAAATCCTAACCTAAGTTACAATTACACCTAACACTACACTATCATTAAATAAATTAAATTAGTTAACTACAATTACCTAACATTAAATAAAATTAACTAAAAATAACTAAAGTACAAAAAAAATATCTAAATTACAGAAAATAAAAAAATTACAAGATTTTAAACTAATTACACCTAATCTAAGCCCCCTAATAAAATAAAAAAGCCCCCCAAAATAATAAAATTCCCTACCCTAAACTAAATTACAAATAGCCCTTAAAAGGGCCTTTTGCGGGGCATTGCCCCAAAGTAATCAGCTCTTTTACCTGTAAAAAAAATAAATACAATACCCCCCCAACATTACAACCTACCACCCACACACCCCTACTCTAAAACCCACCCGATCCCCCCTTAAAAAAACCTAACACTACCCCATTGAAGATCACCCTACCTTGAGCCGTGTTCACCCAGCCGGGCCGAACTCTTCATCCGATCCGGGCACAAGTGGTTCTCCAGCCGTGCAGGTCTTCATCCGATCAGGGCGGCATATTCTATCTTCATCCTGGCGCGATGAGCAGCTCCATCTTGAAGACCTCCGGCGCGGAACATCCTCCTCGGCCGACGGACTAACGACGAATGACGGTTCCTTTAAATGACGTCATCTAAGATGGCGTCTCTCAAATTCCAATTGGCTGATAGGATTCTATCCGCCAATAGGAATTAAGGTAGGAAAAATCCGATTGGCTGATATAATCAGCCAATCGGATTGAAGTTCAATCCGATTGGCTGATTGGATCAGCCAATAGAATGTCGGATTGAAGTTCAATCCGATTGGCTGATTAAATCAACCAATCAGATTTTTCCTTCCTTAATTCCAATTGGCTGATAGAATCCTATCAGCCAATCGGAATTCGAGGGACGCCATATTGGATGAGGTCATTTAAAGGAACCGTCATTCGTCGTTAGTCCGTCAGCCGAGGAGGATGTTCCGCGCCGGAAGTCTTCAAGATGGAGCCGCTCATCGCCGCCAGGATGAAGATAGAAGATGCCGCTTGGATGAAGACTTCTGCTGGATGGAGGACCTCTTCTGCCCCGATCTGAAGAAGACTTCTGCCCGGCTGGAGGACCACTTGTGCCCGGATCGGATGAAGAGTTCGGCCCGGCTGGGTGAACACGGCTCAAGGTAGAG